>NW_021940534.1:5715594-5716817 GCF_001715985.3 Manacus vitellinus
TACCTTGACTTGTAAACCCCGACTCTTCGCAGATGTTAGTGCACAGTTTTTCGGCTATGGTGAGTTGCTTCACGTTTCTCTCGGAGGGGGTTCGGTGCGCGCTGGGTGTTGCTATTGTTGTCGGCGGTGGCGGTGGGGGTTTCGCACCCAGCTTCGCAAGGAGGGCTTTTTCTTCTTTGCTTCATTTTTTACAATTCGGTGGTTTACATTTTTCCCCTTCTCTCTTTATTTTTTCTTTTCTTCTCTCCCCCCTCTCCTATTTTTTTTTTATGGTCTGCTTCGAGCGAACGGCAAAAGGCTTTGCTTGGACCCTACCGCTTCGATTCCTTCACTTTGCCACCTGCAAACATAATATCTTCGGCTTTCTCGTTTCCATTTTTCGGGATCATGGTTCTTTCCCTCGAATCCTCCTCCGCGGAGGCCATTCCTTTTTCACCGGACATACATGTGGGCTCATCTGCCCGGCCTCGAAAGCCGGCAGAGCCTACTGAAAACCCTGGGCGCACTTCGGCACCGCTCGCCCGTCGGGGCGGCGGCGTTTCCCCCGGCTGCCTGCCGCATTCCTCCGCTTCCCCAGCGGCCGGGTCACCGCCGCCCGCCCTGCTCCGCAACCGCCCGCTGGCGAGCAGGGAGTTCCGCCGGGCACCGGTACGGCTCTCCCCGCAGGTGGGGGACCATGTCAGTGCTTTCGCCCCGAAACATTTCTAAAACTCTTGGGGGAAACGACCGGTTTGTTTGGAGCATATTTCAGTGTCTTCTGGTAACAAAATGGCAGTGGGTTTGGATTTTCCAGGGTTTTCTTGGGACGCGTAATTGGTAATCTTAGCCACATTTATCTCGGTTCTGTTCAGGGTCAGAGAGCGGATTTTGGGTTGTGGTAGAATTATTATTTCAATAATGCCCGCTTATGAATTATTCTTTTTATTTGCGGGAAATACCTGCACCTGAAATGCCGGGGCGCGATCTGTTGGGAATCCATGCTGTATCGCCGCAATGTTTTATTAATTATTATAAGCAGTCTTGTTCTAATTATTGCTATTATTGCTGTTATCATTATTGCCGTTATTATTGCTATTTAAAGAGCGAGACTGCCTCTCAATTATTTGTGAAGGGAAATCAGAGGCAGAGAAATCCCCAGATCTGCTTTTCTCCGCCTCGGAGAGGATGAATTGCCCATATTTGCCCAATAGATGAATTTTTCAAGCCGATTTTGAGAAGAATCA
>NW_021940534.1:5717567-5817108 GCF_001715985.3 Manacus vitellinus
CCCCACCTAGAACAATAGGTTCTCGCAGCTCGTCCCTGCGCAATGCCTCCCGCTAACGCGCCCGCTAAAATATAAATAAATCAAATTACTGTCATCGTTAACAATATCTTTCCTTCTCAATGACAATAAGCTGTTACGATTGGAAGAATATATAATATCACCACAGGGCTGTGCATTTGGGGATTTCTTGCTGCCTTGGGAAAAACACAAGTCTGAAATGCGAGATGTCATTAAATGTCCTCACAGGCAAACATAACGGGAAAAAAAAAGTAGGTGAAAGTGGCCAGAGAAGGAAAAATCGGTATCCCGCGATTACAGGATTTGCATATAGGATAACCGCATCCAAAGTTATAAAGGGTATGGGCAGACCCTCTTCTCTAAAGGAATTAATTGACAAATCAGGGAAGAGGTATACTAAAACGCTGCCACCTTCTTTTAGTAGTGGTGCAAAGGGATGACCTCATAAATCATTAGCTATAGGTTATCGAATTTGAGCCAGACCTGCTACACCCTATATTAAATTAAATGTTGAGAGCCTATTGGAGGATGCTTTATTTGGGGGACCTAATTCTGTTATCGATAAATACAGATTTAAAAAATGATTTCTAATTAAGCATGACATTAGCACACAGGCTACTTACAAAGCAAGCCAGTGCTATTGTTCAGTTAGGAAAGTGGCCTTATGCAACATGATCGGTCATGATCAAAGTTCATCTTTCTGGGTTTCTCCCTGAAAATGGAATTAGAACATGGCAATAAATTTATTAAAGCCCACAGAGCTTGTGCTGAGGGACCGAAGCTGCTCGACTTGCAGAAGGAAAGAGGAGGAGGGAACTGTGGTATCTGGATGTGATTTTTGCTGAAATGCCATCCCAAATTACAGGATCAAATATTACAACAATATATTTGCTGACAGTTTAATGAGTACAGTTTCATGTTGCAAGGATAATGCTCAGATGAACTTACCTATTTTTGGGGGTCATTTTGAAATCTTTTGTAAATTATACTTGGGGAAAATAGTGAATTTATTACAGCCCTCATCTGGCTAAATTAGCCACAGAAAATTGCTGGTTGTGTTTAGCAGTTTTGCAATAAACGCATACATTTCCCAAAGTGGAGGATTTAGTAAGCAATTTGGATCCGTTAAAAGCAGGTCAATTCTTTAAACTTGATATAAAATAACATGGAGGCAATCGTAAGAATAAACTAATTTGTTGACTGCAAGCCCCTGATTGCTGTAGGAAGAACATGACCTAAAATGTTCTCTTGAATTCTCCCTCTCCTCAGTTGTGCTCCATGGCAGTGGGCTGATTCTGGAAGCCTCCTCTGCAGATCTATGAATTAATAGCATTGCTATACTTTGTGAAAACCGAATGCCATCTGGTTTAAATCCTTGAGCCAGCCAAACCATTTTTTTCTCTGTAAAATTGAATCAGCAGGCTTCATGAGGGAAAGTATAAAATAGGAGGATGTATCTTTTAAGAGTATTTTATCTATTTTTTTTAAATAATCCTCTACAGAAATCTGGGCTGGGAGGGTCGTCTTTTTAATATTTCCGTTGCTGCAACAGTTAATCTTTAATAAAAACGACTGCTAAATGTTTAAGAAAGTCAAGTAGATGGTGAAAATTATTTAATCATAAATATCTCTGTGGGATTTTAAACTTAACAGTCCTCCCTGTATGGAATATGTGTAGAAATAACACAAATAAAAGTATTATGCCACACTACATTTACTTTATGGGTTTAGGGTGCATGCATAAAGGGATCATATTTCCCCATATAGTTAAAACACAAGAACTGCAGCAGTAGTCATTTCTGAACATTTCTCAATTTAATTATACTTAAATCCAGAAGCACTTTAGGCAAGTTACAAATGAGAGCATTGAGTATAATAAAACCTGTAATAAAGCAACTTAGTACCATCCACCCGGAATCATTGAGATCAGGCACAATTAACAGGAGCATAAATCCAAGACAGAATGGAAAATGTTAGAATCAGTATTATTGTTGGACAAAGACTAGAGAAGGAAGTAATAGTTTTTTAAATGGTAATGCCTGGGTTTTGTAACGATTGCGAAATCTTCTATCTCAGCAGCACTGGTGTTAATTTGTAAACACAGCCAGACATTATATTGCCTGTCAGTTTTTGGAATTAGAAAACATGATTTCATTTGACTTTCTAATCACGTCGTGACTCCGCCGCGCGAACCCCAGCTGTAGCGCGACCGCGGAACCTGTGAGGGGACAATAGTGGGGGAGCCCGGGGCCGCGCAGGATGCGTGAGCCCCCCCGGCACCGCACCGGTCCCCACTCCTTTGTGCTTTCCCTCCCGCGGGCGCGGGAGAGTGCGTAGCGGCGGAGAAGGGTCGGGCCGGGCCGGGGCTGCTTCCCGGGGAGGAGGGAAGGGACGGGATGAGGGAGCCCGCAGAAGCTGGAGGCCACTTGGGCCCCGGGGGTTTGTGAGTGATTTATTATATTTTTCTTGGGGATCGCGGGAAAGAGCTGGGAGGGATGCAGGATTCCTCCCGATAAAGGAAATCCCCGCAAATCCCCTCTTCTCCCCCTCTCCCCGTGCAGGATCTGTTGTTTCCCTCCCCACACCGTGCCCGGGAAGGAGGGAGGGGGGCACACAACTTCTCCCGCACCCCATCCCACCTCGGCCCTCCCTGCCTTTTGTTGTGGTTGTACATTGACATCCCTGCCTATTCCTTTTGTTGCAGCACGTAGAAGACCCCGGTCTTAACATCCCAGATCAAACTGTAATTAAGAAAGGTAAGCCGTTTCCTTGCGCATACCAAACATGTCGTCACAGGCTGGGGACTGCTCGAATGGAGGACTTACCCGGCCTCCCCCCCTCCCCTCCAGCCCCCCCCGGCCCCGGGCTCCTTCCTCTGGCATGTACTGTTGGCCAAAATATTGGAAGCAGAGAAAGAAAAATGGGCGATGTGGGTTGAAATGCGCCCTCTTAAATGGCCACGTTTGCCGGCTATTTTAATTGTTGTTGTCATTAACGAGGAAAAATGTTAGCAGATGATCTAGAAAATCCGACCCGGTCTTTTAGTGCATTAGCGAACAATTGGGTTTCATGGTTTGACCCATGCATCTAGCTGAGCAGTGGGCTTGAATCGTTGTTGGTAAACGAGGCTGAGAAAGTGAAATTGTTGTTCCCCCTCCTTCGGGTTTTCTTACTTAAATCACGACGGTGATGAGGTGGAATGGTGGAGAACAAGGGGCCAGTTTCTGAAACTGATGCCTGTCGGTCAGGGTGCTTTGGTTTTCGTTGGCTTCGTGCGCTTGCTTCACTTCGAATTGAATTGCTTGGAAGCTGGTCCCCAAATCGAGCAAAATATTTATTGCATGTTTTCAGTCGATTTTCATTTCCCATCTTTCTTCGGACAACCGAAGTATTAGTAAAGGTGGCACAGGGCATTTTGCAAAGGCAATTCTCGGTGGAAAGCGATGGATTTGCATTTGGATGCTGTGTAGTGAGCTGCTGTTGGAGTAAAATGGGCAGGGCTGAAGGCATAGCTAGCTCCTGCCTGCTCTGAGGGGTGCCACGGCTGCGCGATCGCCTGGAATTTGGGTACCCTGGCCACCACCGGAAGAGATGCTGAGTAGAGGCACTCTCCTCTCTAACCCTAATAGCTGTACAGCCAGCGAACCTGAAGTTTCATTCTGCCCCCCCACCCCCTCCCCGTAAAGCCTTTGTCACGTCAAATTAGATGTGCAAGGGATAAATCTTAAGAGATGCTCTTTCCAAGTCGACATGATAATTGGCTCTTTTATTAGTAATC
Organism: Manacus vitellinus; assembly: GCF_001715985.3. Lineage (NCBI taxonomy): Eukaryota > Metazoa > Chordata > Aves > Passeriformes > Pipridae > Manacus > Manacus vitellinus. The sequence goes on from NW_021940534.1 coordinate 5,721,364, forward strand.
TCAAGAGTTCGTTTAACTCCTGTTGTATCTATTAGCCTTCCCAGAGCTATTAATGTCACAAGTGATCTATCCAAAACGGAGAGAGCCCCCCGCTTGGTTGGACTGCGCCCGCCAAGCGGTGCGGATTGAGGAGGAGGAGGAGGAAGGGAAGGCGGTCGGGACGCGAGGCCGGCGGGCACCGCCAGCGAGGCGCGGCGCACGAGCCGACACCTCCCCGCCCGCCGCCGCCGGGCAGGGCCGGCTATATTTGGGGTAGCAGGCTCCCCGCTGCGTTACGGGTTGTTCCACGCCAGAAGTTGCCGCGCGTGCTGGCGAGTGGCCTCTGGCGGAGTCTGCGCCGCCTGCCCGGCGGCTGCCCGCGCGTTGGCGAGCACTGGCAGCCGCGATTCCCCGGCCCGGGCCGCCGGACACGTCCCGCACCGACGGGCATTCACCGATAGCCTGCGCCGGCTGCCGGTTCTCCGCTGCTGATCGAGGGTTGTCCCGCCTCTCTCCCTGCGCCATCCGACGAGGAAAGCGGAGGGGCGCCCCCGCTCCCTCCCCGCGTGCCCCGCGGGGGCGTGCGGGGGCTCGGGGCCAGCCGCACGAGCGGCTCGGGTCGCTTTCCCCCTCCCTTCCGCGGCTTCCCGCCCGCTCTCACCCTCACCTCCCTGCTCCTCCTCCCTGCAGGCCCCGTGTCCCTCTCCAAGTCTAAAACACGTCCGTTTCTCCATCTGCCCTCATACAAGACGCGCTCTTCGGCGGGGTGGAGGTGAAGCCCCAACGAGGTCTTTCTTGCTCAGGTGCCGGCCGCCTCTCGCCTTGCTCAGCTTCCACCTCCAAGTACAAAGGTCACGGTGGCGAAGTGCAGAGACGCCTGTCGCCGCCGGCGTAGTGCCTCCAACGCCTTCCCTGCTGGACGGAGTGCTCCGGAGTGAGGGGCGGGGGATGCGCGGGAGGAGGCGGGAGTGCCGTGCTGGAGAGGGAGGGCGGCAGGGAAGGAAGAGGCATGGATGCGAGCGCCTCATCCGGGGCAGGTCGGCGCGGGGGGGAAGCGGCGGCCCGCGCCCAGGGTGGCGGGGCACGCGCGGCCGCCGGGGGTGGCACGCCAGCGCGGTAGGGGGGTGGGGGGGGTCCGTGCGCTGTCGCCATGGCAACGTGCAGCCTTGTGTCGTCCCCAGTGCCCCGCTTTGGGGACCCCTGTGTGTCCCTTCTCCTGCCACGGCGATGGACACCCCACACAGACACTCCCATGCCCCATAGGAGTGGTTTGCTGGCCGGCACCCTGCCGTGGGCTCCCACCCCTGTGGCCTCACCCAGGCGATTAGGCAGCGCCCGGGCAGGGAATAACATCCAGAATTAATTAAGGCAGCTCGCATCTCCACAGGCCCACTTAGCACTTAGTACAGGGCTCTGCTAAAAAGCCATAGATGGGCCACATAGGGTTTGGTGTGAGGGCAGCGATGCCAGCCTTACAAATCCTTCTCTTCCTGTAACACCTGGGGAAAAGCTGCCCCTCGGTCCATGGCACCTCGGAGGCAGCTGCCTCAGAGCTCCTCAGCAGCCCTGGCCTGATCCAGACTTTAGTGAGGGCCCCTGTTCCCTAGACGTGGAAATATCCAAAGAACCATCCCTGTGTCTGAGACTCAGCTTTCAGCAACAGTTGGTCTTCAGCCACCCACGACCATTTATCCCATTCCATGTACCCAAACCCTTTACCCCCCTCCAAGGGAAGGCGATGTGTTGGGGGGATCTGTGGGCAGGAGCTAAAGCAGGAGCATGTGCCCCCCTCAAGCCCCATTTCTCAATGCCTTCTTGTGTGGAGCAGGGCAAAGTCTAAAAACGGAGGGAGATCTCTGAGGGAGAAACTGGACAAAATAGGACTAAACCTGCCAGCCGGGAGGCGTAAAGCTGCTAACGTTACCTTGCTCACATCACTCGTGGAGGGTAAGTGACTCAAAGAGCTGGGAGAGCTTGTTTGGAAAATGTGCCTATTGCTTTTGCCAAAAAACTTGATGTTTGGTTGTTCATGGCTTTTTTTTCTTTCCCCTAAGTCAGTGCTGCTTACTGGCATTTGGAAGGGCTTTATTTTCTATGTCTTAGAAAAAGAACATATTAATTGTGTGCCTTTGCTTTTTGTTTTAACCTGAAACGGGCTTGAGTGAGTCCTGCAGACTCAGTAATGCGTTCTGCCATTTATTTGCTTTTAAGCTTCTGAGAGATGTTTTCAGGGCCCCATCTTGCTTTCAAGTGAGTAATCCTTCCACCTAGTAGGCAGATCTCATTGGGAGCAGCATGGGAAGGATGCCTATGAAGAGAGGCTGCAGGCTTAGCTCCATAAGAGACCCCCCGAGTGTTGAGTTGGAAGTTACAGGCAGCAGAGCCTCTGATACTTCACTGCTGTCCTTCTGCCACAGGTGGACAACCAAGCAATTTTAAATGTCAGAAACTGCAGCTACTTTAAGTTTGTTCTCCTTCCCAGCCTGCAGCCACATAACAGTAAATCATTTAACTTTTCTGACATCTGCATTTGAGAAATGCATGACCATTACTTCCTGAATTAATTTGGGAATCCTTGACCTCAGCCATGAATTAATGGTGTCCTGAAAGCCTCAAAGTTGCACCACCACCAGCCCCCACTCCCTGTTGGTTTTCATTTTCAGAACACATGTTCCTTTGGCTGTATCGTTCTCCTCTACTTTGCTCTGGCCAGAAAAGGTGCAAGTTACTTTTAATGCTTTGGGATGTCCTATGCCGTCTGTACTGGAAGGTGGGAACCTCAAGCATATACAGTTATTTAGTTTTGAAGCAGTGGCTCTCGCACACTAATTGACACAAAGTATGCCCAAGGCATGCAAATAGTTCTTCTCCTTTCCCCTTACTTATGGGTTCTACTGCGTTTTAGACTGGTTCATTTTGCAAAGCACTTTTAAACTCAGCCTGAGCTGCGCAGGTTTAGCTTAAGTTTGGTTGTGTAGGCGGGAATCTGTTTTGTTTTTGCTTCACGGTCTACGAGAAATGTTTCATGTTCAAAGGGGACGGGGAAAGAAGCGCTGCGATGCCAGGCTTTAAACATCAGGATTAGTGAACGAACTATATTTATATTGCGTGAAAATTACCGCATCTTCATGTTTTTGAAAGGGCTTTGCGATTGCATTAACACATCACGAGGGCAAAACTTGTAAAAAGTCTAGATTTGGTAGATGCTTAACACTATTTGTGATGTTAATGAATATGGAGAAGGTTTTATGGTAATCTATTGTTCTGTTTGGCTTTCACATACAAGGGCTTTAAAAGAATGATTTTTTAAAAAAACAAAACCAGAGGCCCGATCTTCAGATAACTTAGCTATGGTGGCTAATTTTGGGGGGATGATAGTATAAACATTGCTGGGGCTTTGAGTCCTGTAGCGATGAGGCACTTTCTAGGTACTGTTATTGTTTATGATCCGCTCCATTTTATGGAAACAAGCTCACTGGACTGAGGCTTTGAAGCTCTAATTGGCGCATGCGTTCTTCCGGAGCTAGAGCTAATGGCAGGAAGCCCTGCAGTAAAAACCAACTGGTTCAGGAAATTAAAACCAAAGATTTGAAAATCAACAAAACAGACAGACTCGGTGGAATGACCCTAAAATTCTCATGGTTAATCGTTTGGGGGTGAACATATAATTATATGCGATCAAGTTAAATTTTAAACACTTAGCTGTTTAATGCATTTTATTTAGAACAGCTCTAGGAGTAATTATGATCAATATTAATCATTGATGCATTGCAAAATAATATAGAGATGTGGCTGAGGCAAACACATTTTCAGAGTAAATAGCTGTGAATAAAAAGTACATAAATATCTCTCTATAGGTATGGATATGTAAATCAAAGCACACAGTCTAGGTGAATGGAGCCTGTCTGTCTACAAGTATCTGTTAGTCAACAGTAAACTTTTAAAAATCCTTATGTGAGATTTCACTTGTAATGATTGTCATGAAAATACACATTTCCATTGCCTTTGTCTGAAGCAAAGAAAACTCCTGAAAGATAAGATGTAATTAGCATTTCTTGCCCTACCTTTGTCAAAGAGAAAAAGTCCAAGCCTTTTAGAGGAAAAGCCCAAGTAGACTGTAGTTGGGTTTTGGGTTTTTTTCTAATGGATTTTTGCCTCTATAGGATGTGTACTGATGAGCTGTGTGTTTCTTTCCATTCCACCCATGACTCCCTATTCAGGAGAAGCAGTACATCTAGCTAGAGATTTTGGGTACGTTTGTGAGACAGAATTTCCTGCCAAAGCAGTAGCTGAATTTCTCAACCGACAACATTCCGATCCAAACGAGCAAGTCACAAGAAAAAACATGCTTCTAGCTACAAAGTAAGACATTTAACTTTCTGGCATGTTGCTCAGAAATGAGGGAGGGGAACAAACCCGGGTTTGGGGCTTTTATTTGTGAGCATATTTGTTTGCCACATAACCAGTGGTTGATGGTTTCGCAAATTGTGAGGGGGTGTATTTGCCTTCCTGATATAGGAGAACTCTATAAGCCAGCTTGGTTTCCATCAAGTCACTTTGTGCAGATTACATTGAAAGCGAGTTGTGAAAATTGTGGGTGGGTGTTTAGTTACAGAAAAAGGAGTAATTCTTCAGAGCAAAACGTTTTCTGGGCCTGTTCACTTAGCTTATCAATTTAGGTAGAAAGGGAAGGCTTCCCATTGAGAGTAAAATAAAACTGGCATGTTATACTGATTTCAGTTCATTAAAATCCGCAATGGTTCTTTCTGCCTAAGCAGCTCTGTTACTTAGCAAATATAGGGATATTAAACATATATTTTAAATGACAATCTGTATGCAGTTAAAATGCTAGTGGAGTTTATCACTGGTGGGGCTGCCTAGATTTCCAGGTGGTGCGTGAAAAGAAAATGATTGTTATGGTATGTTTGCTGGAAATTAAAAGGGTTGTTTAGTAGCCCTTAATTACCAATGGAGGTGTCACCAAAGGGCACAGTGCCAGAGGGCACAGGTTGAAGATGGGAGACACTTTATGGCTGGAAGACATTAACATGGGTTTTAGAATACCAACTATTTCAACATGCCTCTCAGCTCTCTTGCTATAAGGTGTGTTATTTCCCCAACCATTTGTGCAGTGAGTGGATGATATAATCTATTTTCTGCACTGTGCCCTCGTATCCTCCCTTTCCACCTCCCTGGAAGGAAATTTCCAGACCCTGGTTAGCGTCAGCTTTCCGCTCTGTGGAAAGGTCCCTTTGGATTTGGAGATAGAGATGTGCATATATAAATGTTTCAGAATACCCTAATTTAAAGCCTCAAGTCCCCTCTCTGCCCTCACTCATTCTTCCTGGCACACAGGTGTCTTTTAGCCTTGTGGAGAAAGAGGCCTATACCTCTCTCTAGTTTCTTCTCCCTCAACCCCAAAGGAAAGGGATCTTCCAAGATGTGGATAAATCCCTTAACCTACCTTTGGAGAGCGCGGCCCATCTATTACCTTCCAGCCTGCTGGAAAACTTTAAACTGCATATGTGCTCCAAACTCTAGCTGAGCAGGAATGTGTGGTTGTGGAGACAGTGCTGGGGAGCTGAGATATGGAGATCAGCAGGGATAGGCAAGAGGCGGGTGTCTCTCATGTGCCTGTTATTTGCCTGTGTGTTGGCTGGGGCCAGGGCATGATGTGGTGTGCAGTTGTGTGTGCATGCAAGGTGAAGGGAAGAGGTTTGTACATGCTGGGGAAATGTGAGAATTAGGGGGAAGGATGCATAGAGAGGAGAGGGAGAGGTGAGAGAGTGTGTTTGCACTCGGGGGCAGCAGCCCCCTTGATCCAGGGGCTTGTGTAATCTGGCAGGGAGAATGCACAGGCTTTGCTGCCACCAGTGATGGTTCATTTCCCTCCCTCTCTCTTCCCCTTGCTCCCTCCCTCCGTCTCTCTGCTCCATTTATGCTACAGACAGATCTGTAAAGAGTTCACCGACCTGCTGGCTCAGGACCGATCTCCCCTGGGGAACTCGCGGCCCAACCCCATTTTGGAGCCGGGCATCCAGAGCTGCCTGACCCACTTCAACCTCATCTCGCACGGCTTTGGGAGCCCGGCGGTGTGTGCTGCCGTCACCGCCCTGCAGAACTATCTCACCGAGGCGCTCAAGGCCATGGACAAAATGTACCTCAGCAACAATCCCAACAGCCACACAGACAACAGCACCAAAAGCGGCGACAAAGAGGAGAAGCACCGAAAGTGAGGATCCCCCCACACACACACTCCTCTCCCTTCCCCCTCATAGCCCATTGATCCATTCATCTCCCTCCCTCTCCCCTGCACCCAGCACCCCAGGCTACAGCAACAGAATGAGCGTCCTTCTGCCAGTCCTGTTCTCTGACTCCGCAGGACTGCTCTGCCCTCTCTCTGCACCCCTTCCCAGTATCCACATTTCCATTTGCTCCCTCTTAAATCCTCCCCCTACCCCCGACTCCCCATTGCCACCATCGATTTACCCCAGTTTGGAGCCTAAGAGAACAGAACAGGGGGACGGAGCCAGCAAAGAAAAAAAGTTCTGTCTTGAGTTTGTGAACTTTTTTTTAAATAAAACAAAAGGAGGAAAAAAAAAACAACAAAAAAAAAACAAAACAAAAAAGAAAAGGACTTTTTTTTCTAAAAATATATTAAAAAAAAAACAAACAAAAAGAAATAAATAATACTTAAAAATTCTATGAGCTTCACCGGACTGAATCACCACCTTCCCTTACATAAACTTCAGTTAAGATTGTAGCCATATTAAAAAAGAAAAAAAAAGCGAAAAAGTACAACAGCAACAGGAGACATACGAAAGGCAAAAAGGACTGATGACATTTTATCAGTATTGTGAATAAACTTGAACACAAAACACAAGCGGTTCCATGTCATATCTTCAGTTGTAGAACTTTTTCCTGTCCAAGGTAAAGCGACCAACTTGAACTTTCTATTGCAACACGATTCACGGTTATTATATAAGGGAATCAGTGTTCATGTATGTATATATTTATTTATGTGTAATTTAATGGGAATTGTAAATATGGTGAGTTTGTTTTAAGCCTTTTTTTATTTATCTGGTGATCTCGTTTACCTCTTGTTTAGTGGGTTTTAAATCTTCCCCTCTTAGTTCATCATGTGGTTCATGGTACTTATTTAGATATCAGAGGTTTTTTGGGGGTTTTTCTCTGGGATTCATCATTTTTAGCCCTGTTGTAGCATGTTAAAGGCGACAATGAAGCAGCTGAACAAATAAAAAAACATGAATTTTTATATATAATTAGTATGACATTTAGTTTCTCATTGAAGATAAAATAAAGTGATGTTGGACCCTGGCAAGGTTTTTAAACATATTAGTGGTTTTACAACCCTTATGTGTTGTGGAAAATGAAAGAAGTTATTTTTATCCACTGTCCTTCTCCCGAAAGCACCAACAGAGCAATAAATTAATATTCTCTTTTAAAACAGATTTAGCTTTTCTTTCCTTTTTTTTCCCCCTCTTTTTTTTTTCTTTCTCCCTTTCTTTTGTTTTTATTTTTCTGCTTTTTTTCTTTTCTTTTTTTTATTTTTTTTCCCAAAGAACTTCAAACATTCGGGACCACCTGGTATCCTGTATTTCCACTGGCCATATTGGAAGCAGTTATAGTTGTATTGTATTGAGTTGTGCCGGCAGTAGTTTCCATGCCTATCAATGTATCATAGTCCTTTGTTGCCCAGATAAATAAATATTTGATACGCTTTATGTCGATTTTTTTATTCAGTAGCTGTCTTTACCCAGGCGTATTTTTGTTCTTGGCAGTATTTTTTATTCAGTATGGTTACAGTAATTGAGTTTAACTCTCCCTTGACAATTGCTCCTTGCAATAAGCAGCTGAACCCATTGTTTCCCTCAAGTATAATAAAAACTTACTTTCAACTTGGAGTTCAGAGCAGGGTATCATTTAGATATTCCACTGAGTCTGTATTCAGACAAATGACACAATAAAGCACAATGTATTCTTTTGGATAAAAAATTGTCTGTACTACTAACAAAATGACACACTATCTTTTCTTTAACCAAAACATAATTTTATTTAAAAAATAAAGTTTTATTTTATTTATGTTGACCTCTAGGTTTTTATTTATGTATATATATAGCGTACAGAATTATAAGCCTATAAAATTTTGTGCATGTACTTGTCCTAACGGAGAGCAGAGATTAAAAAACACATCTCAAGAAGGACACTTTAAAAAGAATCACTACTGAGCAAATACTGAAAATTAATGCTATAAAAAAATTATATACTGATGAATCAGAGCTGGGTGCTCCCTCCCCCTCAACTAAATAGAAAAGCTCCGTAGTCGATGCCAACAAAATCATCTCACGGTTGTGAACTTTAGTGAAATCTTGCAGGAGACAGATTATTTCTGATTGATGGTTCGTGTTTTAGTGGAATGCACAGACTGACATTTTGAGATGGTTGTGTCAGTTTATAAGGGACTGAAATTTTTATCTTGAGTTTCTTCTTGTGGAAACCAGTTGTGAAATAGGGAACTTCGCTTTAAAAAAATGGAGTGTACATCTTGAAGACGGGCTGTAAAAACATGTGAGAATTCAGATTTTAAATCTATTTTCTTTGGCCCGGAGGGTAGGTGAAGTCAGGATCAGGCTGGATTATGTTATATCATAGGAAGGGAGACTTAATGCAGTTTAGAATGTAAAGGCATTTTAAAGAGAGGGTTTCCTTTAAGTGCTGATGGTATTTTGGTGGTGGTGACTGATTTTTCTCTCTTTCTCTTTCCTTTCCTCCCTGACTTTGTCTCTCTCCTTTTTTCCCCCTTTTCGCTCAGGCAGAAATTGAGGAGGTTAAGAGGGAGATGTTTACAATAAAGCTGCACAGAGAATTAACATTTACTCATATATTTTGACGTTTGGTAGAGCTGGTGAAGCAAAGCATTAGATAAAGCCCAAGATGTTTCATTTTGCTTTGGTAATCTACTTATGGAAGGCAGTGTAAAATCAATCTTTCCAAGCAGAAAGAGAGTTGGTGGAGTCTAAATTCTATTTTCAAGAGCCAGCTAGTTTATAAAAATGGTGAATATTTTTTTTTCATAAATTGAAAGTGGATCTTTTGAATGCAAAGCTGCAATTGTTTTAAAAACAGTTATTTATTATTTCCAAGAGAGACTGGTTAACCGTAAAGTAGATGTAACAAAATAATGAGGTGAATGAACCCTAACTGTACATATTCTTGACATAAATGAAATGCACAGTATTGTAGCAGGTGAAGTGAAGCATTGTCTATCAGGGCTGTTTTTCTTGGCTGCATCTCAGATTGTGTGTGGGATCCTAACCTCAGGCACAATAGCATTCATAAACAGCAATACATTGCTGCTCTTTCTACAGCAACACATAAATACTCATTTTTAAACAAAAACAATCTTATTAAATACCATTCATTCATATCTGGATTTACAGATGCTTGTTACTTTTTGAAACCTGTACCCAATATAATCGTTTTATACTGGGCAATGTATAAAGCAGTCTTATGCTAGAACATTATAAGGTAATAATAAATAATGTTTTAAAGATATAATTAGCTACTTTATGCTAGGAGAGCACATTTTAAGCATCCTGCTGCTGCATTAGCAAGCCACCAAAAATTAGAAATGAAATGACCTTGCATGGATTTCTTTATTACAATTATTTCTAAGGAAGGATTTTACAGGCGATAATGGAAATCAGACTAGCTTTGGTTCAGCCTCGTCTGCTGTGACCAATATGCAGTTACCAAAACGTGCTAATTACTTTAGCATTCTTTGGGTGCATTTTTAACGTTGTGATTGAGGTGCAGCAATGAAATTCTAGGTCATGCTTTTATATACCAAACAAAAACATGTTGTTTTTTTTTTCCCCCCAGATCAGTTGAAATGAGGGTGAGTGGTGGCTAAATGTTAGACCATAGCTGCCATGCTAAGCTAATTCCTACATGTGAACCAAAATACAGCCTGGTGCTCTTCACCGTGAACAAGGACAGCCCTCCTCTTTGTACCGTAATTTACCCCACCCTCCAAAAATCAAATATTAATATAATTTGAGATTTAACTGGAGGAACAGCCATCAGGACAGCAATGCCCCGCAGCTGAAATAATATTTAAAATAGAAGGGATTTGACATTTGAGAAGTCAGTGGCTTGAAATACCCAGTTGTACTTAGCTAATTCAGTCCTTAACCTCTGGTTTCAAATAAATCAATTACAGTCGATTCCACTTCAGTTCAGAAGTGCACAAGGTTTTTAGTTAATTGAATACATTTTATTCACTTGCTAGGAGTATTCAGTTATCCAAACCCTTACATTTAAAGGCAATTTCTTTATTGTCCATGATAAATTCGACTGCATAATCAGATCAGCTCCTTGTTTGTTTACTTGTCTTCTGCCTCCCATTTAAATTCCAGAATGTGCACTTCCCTTTCCCTCCTCAGTACGTGCATGTCTCAGCCCAGACCAGATTCCCAGAGCCTCAGCCCTCGCATTTGCAAAGTGCAGCTAAAATAACCAGCACCCTTTGGACAGGGAGCAACATGAAACCCATCCCAGCTAGTGAGGGCAGAGTGATTTAAAGTGGCTTGATAATCAAATGTGAAAGGTTGGAAGTATAAAAAATAAATGGTGCCTCCAATTCTGTCCTGTGCACCTCTTCTGTGTGAAAGGGCTGTTTCTGCTCCCTGTCCTGCAAGCACCTGGAGCTGTTAACTCTTAGAGAAGATTTGGAGCTGGCTTGGTGTCAGCAGGGTAAGATTTTTGTCAAGCACTGGACTATGAACTTGTGTCCCTGATCCACTTTGAACAGATACTGATATACGCTGTATTTTGTGCATGTTGTTTGCAGAATCCTGCTGGCATTGGTTTACTGTTTTGGAAAGGAAAGGGGTTAATTAGCGTCATTATCAATCACTAATGCTTGTCTAACATGTCCAAAGAATAATCAAGTTAGGGGACTGCACAAAGCTAACATCTGCTTCATTCCAGTTAAAGATTTTTCTTTATATCGTTCAATTATTGGAAGTCCGCACCGGTTTCAGGCTTTGTCATGGCCATAAAGAAGGGTCAGATCGTTAGAAATCTAGAATGGAGGGGAAAATGCAATATAAATAACAAATGACTTCATTATTTGAGTTACAGGTGAAAGAATGGCCGTGAAAATGAGCAGGGATTACTAAAATGTGTTCCTTCTTTTTATCTCCAAGACAGAGGAAAAAATAAATCAGCCAAGCCCAGTTCTTAAATCATTTATTCTGCATAGGCTGCAGCCTCTCTCTTTGTGGTATTTAGTTTAGTAACCCCAAACTCCCCTGAAGAAATAGTTTAAAGTAAAGAACTGGAAAGGGAGGAAAAGTTAAAGTCTGTTAGAACCTGTTACCAGCAGAGCAGTATGGTCAGAATAGCAAAATAGCCTTGTTTTTCTTCATCTAGTTGAAGATTCTAGGCTTTCTTGGGTGGATGAAACAGCTGGTATTTCAGGCAGGGTAAACATAGGTTATACAGTTTATGATGGTGGTAAAGATTTCTGTCCTTGAACTGCTACTCCGTTCTGGTGCTGTAGATACAAAGGTGACAGATCTGTGGTCTCTTATTCCCTCTTACAGTCACTGTAGTCATACCTCTGATGCTGAGTTCAACTTTGGTGGCCCAAAGGCCCAACATTTTTATCATACCAGGAGAGAGGTTAGAGCACCTTCACTGAGTGAATGCAGTGTGGAAATCAGGGTAAGACTACTGAGAGCTTTCTGGTAGTGTAGGAGGGACCCGCTGGTTCCCTGTGGCACTTTTCTTTCAGGCTCTGATTTTGCAAGGCACGGTGCTGGCAACCAAAGCCTGTGGTTTCCCCATGCAGGTATGAGTCTCTCCCTCTTGAAACCAGGGCCCTGAGGTTGCTCCAAGCTCTGTGGTTGTTGTCCTGTTCCTAGTTACAGAGCTCATTTGCACAGATGATCTTCAAACAAGGGTAAGGAGGATAAACTGAGGAAGCGTAGCCTAGGTGAGGAAAAAATTATCTTGTGTTGAACAGGAAGGTGGAGGATTGTTGGATGTGAAATGCAAGCCATTTCACTATGTTGTTCCTCAAGCATATTGTGCACACACACATACATCCTAGTTTCTATAAGAGATCTGCAGTGTCTACATGAAGACCTTTTCTGTCCAGAGATGCTCTCAAGCCTCATTGCTGTTGTTGCCTGTGGTATAGTTAATTCCCTTTGTAATACTTGATTGAAAGCAGATGCAGGGGCTCTGAATAGAGAGTTGTTTTCTAGTGGGAGTGTGGGCTGTGCAGTTACACTCGCAGGCTGAGGGATGTATATTGCTTCTACACAATGTTTTGGGTTATGTTCCTACCTGCTCATTCATCCCACAAAACTTCCTGCCTCAGCACTGCTTTGGACAGAGCTGGCCCCCTCCTCCCTGTGCATGATCCATGCTGATCCCCAAAGCTAAGGATAAAGAGGCAGAGGTGTGAAATATATGGGACATGTTTCTGGTTGTAGAGCAGGGCATTTTTTGGAGTTCCCAGGAGAAAGGGAGAGCTTTGTTCCATTTCCTTCTCTCTTTTTCCCTCCCTCCCTCCCTCCCTCCTTCCCTTTTAACCTTGCTGGCAGGCTCCCCTCCCTCCAGCTCATCCTTCTTGCCCTCTCCCTTGCTGCTGGATGCTGCTCCTTGTACTTTTCCTTGCTCCCTGTGCATGTCCACACTGTGGCCATGCCTCTCCTGTGATGGAGGTTATCTCTCTGCCCTGCAAGCGGGGCAGCTTGGACAAAAGCTGGGGAGACACCCCACAGTGCAGCATGTGCTGATGCGCCCAGGCAGGAGAAGGCTAGTGGGGCAGTGCTGGAGGGAAAGCAGAGTCTGTGCCTGGCCTCAGTGCTCCTTTCTTCATTAGGCCTAACGAGCTACACTGTAATAGTGATAAAAAAGTGCTCCTGCCATCCCTGACTGGGTTTTGGATCCTGTATATGGGTGTAGATGATCTAGGACAGCAACTGATGGGTATACCATTGCCACAGAGCCTTGGTACAGGCTGTTCCTGGCATGCCAGTATTTGGGGTGGGGGCTAGCGGGCCAGCTGCTGGGGCTTCTTCCCAAACCCATGCCCTTATGAGAGCTTGCAGCTATCCTGCTGGAGAGGATGGGGTTTTGCATGGAGCTAGGGAAGGAGAGAGAAAGCAGAAGGTGGGTGCAGCTTAAAAGAAAATGAGATGGAAAAGGGACAATTGTGAATTTTGCCTTGTGTTTCCAGGAGAGCCTGGACAGGGCCCTGGTAGGGGTTATGGAGATCACCCTGTCCCTTGCTGCCTCTGCTTTTGGAAAGTTTCCTGGAAAAGGACTGGGGAAACTGAAGCCTTCAGCAGAACTGGCTGCTGCTATGACCCTCTCAGAGGCCGACTGTTTATTTGTTCGGATTGTCATACCCAGGGAGGTTTTTCACCTAGGGCGCCTGTTCCTCCCTGCCTATGAAGAGCCAGTGTGCAGAATGGTGTGCATGTGTGGCTGTACAAGGAGGTGTGCGTGCATCTGTCTTTATGGGTGTTTGTATGTGTGCTCTTATCTATCTATTTATCTTCATGGGCGTGTGTATTTATCTCTCCATCCCGAGACTTTTGGAGAGGCTGGGAGAAGAGGGGGTGGGGTGGCCTGTCTCCGGGATAGTTGATATTCCAGGTTCAGCCTCTTTCTCTGCTCTCATTCTCTAAACCCAGCCAGGGGGAGTGTCGCCCCAGGCCGAACATATGCTTCTTTCCATTGCACTAATCCACCTTCAGCGTGGAGGAATAATTGCTCGAGTGTCCATGGCTCCTCGGCGCTTTGTCCCTCGCTGGCTCCCATCAGCTTGGCACACGCCATTTCAATCAAATCCTTTCAGAGCCCTGTCTCCTTTTATCACGTCCCCGTTCCGGCGAGAGGAGGGAGGGGAGCACCGAGCTCTCCGCAGCGCCGGCGGGGCCGAGCCGAGCTAGACCGGGTCCCCCCACAGGGAACAAAAGGGCCACCGAACAGCACCGGGCTGAGGTCGCTCTGTCTGCAAAGGTGTTTGAGTATGATGCTGTTGTTGTTGAGAGGAAATTTTAAAAAAAAAAAAAAAAAAAAAAAAAAAAATAGAAGTGAGCCATCCCAACGGGTGATTGAGCTCTCTTTCCTGTCACAGTGAAGCGGGACAACTCCGGTAGTCAGAGGGCACTGGGTTATGAAGAGGTGAGTGGAACACTCACCTGTCGGTGGTTGTGCTGCTAATGACAGGGCACGGGCTGGGAATCAGCGTCTGGAAAACTCACGCGACTCTCCGTAGCCAGGGGAATGGGAGATTTCTGCAGGAATCTGCCCTCGCCCCGACTTTCCTCTCTCGCTCGGTGGAGACAGCCTTAATCTAGCGGGACAGAGCGACTGGGGACCGGGAGAGGGGCAAGGATGCTCCTGCCCTCCCCGGCCGGCTCGGGACCCTGGAGGGGCAGCGTGGTGCAGGCTCTGCGCCGCGGCAGGGAAAGACTGTCTTTTTTTTTTTTACTTGTTTGTTTTGAGTCCCTTTGCCTTCAGGCAATGGGGTCCTGTATGTTGCGAAGGGGCTTAAAAATTCCTCCTAGGAGCCCCGAGCTGAAGGAGTGGAAAGAGAGGAAGTCAGGGTGGTTAACCGGGGGAGATTTAAAATTAAAGAGAAAAACGGGAAAAAAAGACAAAAATGTGCATGATCTTTACATTCTACGGGCTATTTAGCTCTTTCTTTCTACTTGTTTTTGCTCAGGTGCCTGGGATGGCTGATGGGGGACAGCTCCCCCGCCTTCTCGGTCTGGCCTCGCCGCCGACCCCGGGCCCACTTTTCCCGGGAAGGGCCGCTGTGCTCCCTAAAGCGGGGGGCTGCCTGCTGTCCTGCTCGCCTTGCTGCTGCTGGGAGGCGAAGGGTCTCCGGGTGGGGGTCCTGCCTCCCCCGTCAGCTCTGCTGGGTTCATCGCAGGTGAGGTCCGCGGCTTTCCCGGCAGAGCGGGGTGTCGGAGCACCGCCAGGATACCCGCATTTCGCACCTTGCCACCCCTCCATCCTCCCCGCCCTCCGCCCAGAGGGAGGCTGCAGAGCCCCAGCCCGGGCGCTACTGCCGCGGGAGCTGCGACACACGGGCCGGGGCGGGGAGAGAGAGCACCGGGGAGCTGCCGTGGGGGCAGAGCCGCGCCACAAATACGCGGCCGATCGAAGTGTGCCGGCGTTTGCTCCTGTCGACGTTTGCCCCACGAATCTCTGAATAGTTTTTTACTACAGCGTGGGTCTTTCCTGCCGCTGAGAAAAATCGCCTTTATTAAAAAAAAAAAAACAACAAAAACACAAAACCCCCAAAACCAAACCTCTTTCCACTACGTTAGGATTTAACCACAACATCCACAAAAACTGCCTTATGAAAACCAGACTTTTCTATGAAAAGACTCTTCTGGCAGCAATTAGTCTGCCTTTCTTGAACGAAATTCTTTATAATGTCATTCAGCGGAAAAAAAATTAATCCCAGGACAATTTTGATTACACAGTTTAAAAAAATAATAAAATTAGCATATTCGGATTTGCCCTGCAAAGAAAAAAAAGTTTAAATTTCCCATTGATCTCAAAAAAACCCCACCTCGCTGAGATTTTGCGAGGGTGGGCTTTCACGGGAAATAGACTAGTTCAGTTCCTGTGTGACGGGAGTAGAGGGCATTAACACACACACTCGTTACCGACTTCTTTCAGGGGCTTTGCCTTAGCCTCTCAGCCCCACCTCGGCTGCGGAACGCCAGGCAGGAGTGCCGCTGCTTCCAGTGGGAGGCTCGTGTCCGTCCCCACGCAGCTGCGCCCGCCCCTCGGCGGGCAGCGCTCGGTTGGAAGTCGCGTGTCTGCCTGGCGCGCAGGGAGAGGCGCGTCCCTTTCTTCCACACGCCTCCCCGGGAGCTGGCTGTCCTCGCGTGGGTCCCGCTCCCCAGCAGGGCAGAGGGGCTCACCCCGGCTACTGGGCGGCACTCGGCTCGCTCCCTGGCTGCCGCCCCTTGCCCACCGGAGGAGGATGAGGAAGGACGGGGAAGGGGGGAGGGGTAAAAGAATCTGGCCCCAGGAGGCGGGGGAGGGTTGGGGGTAGCTGCCTACCTGGAAGTCTGTCGCAGATGCTTGGGCAAAGCCAGTCCCTCCGCCTCATCCGCAGGTTTTTGCTACTTCCCCCCCCCCTCCCTCTTTCTCCGTACTCTGGTGAAAGGTTGCATGTTTCAGCTCAGAGATTCAAACGCTGAACTGCTAAACCAGAGTAGGAAAGGAGAGGAGTGAGGAAAAAAAAAAAGGCGTGTTTATATTTCAGATATTTTAAAAGGTCGGCTTTAATTAGGTTAAATACAAGTATTATTGGCCCAGAAGCACATACTGCAATAAGCTCGTTACAAGCCTAATTGCGAAACAAAAAAAAAACAAATTAAAAAAAAAAAACCAAACCAAAAAACCCCCCCAAAAACCCCAAACAAACAAAAAACAAAAAACAAAAAAAAAAAAAAAAAAAAAAAGGAAAAGTGCGTGTGGAGAGAGAAGCCGTACTCTTTCAGCACGACTCAACTCCTGCAGTACGTGCGTGGGGATGCGCGGCGCCCCATGCCGTGATTACCGCACATCCCCACGCGGGACGGCCAGGGAAGGCTGCGCTCTGCGCATCCCTCCCCACCCCGGCCTCCATCCTTTTGGAATGAGTTTTGCATTTCACCACCGCGCTTGGCCGGAGTGGGGGGCTGCTTTTACAGCCGAGCGAGGTGTGTGGGTGGCTGCGCGTGAATCTACTCTGAACTTGCCTTGGAGCCCGGTCCCTCTCGACCCTCCAAAATAGCTCTTCTCCCCAGCTGGTCCTTCTCTCTCAAGCCTTTGGCAACACAACTTGGGGGGGAAGGGGGAACCATTTGCCCTGAATCACAAATTTTCATGGCTTGGAAAGAAAAAGGTAACCCTCATGTCTAGCTCAATTAATAAACATGGTGATTTCACACCCAAAAGGAGGACATTATTTCACGGGAGCACTATCAGCTCCATCACAAAGGGTCACAGCGCAGCTGTGGCGAGCCCGGGGTTATTATGCAGCCTGATGATAGGATCCCGCTTGCCATCCCAGCTCCTTCCTCGGGGCGACCAATAGCCCCCGGCAGGGCTTGTGCCACCTCATGATAAAGGACTTACCCGATGCGTGAGGAAATGGAGCAGCTTTCAGATGAGAGGTAATCAGCTTGCAGGCGCAGCCCCAGCCCCTCGCTTCCCCCCAGCCCGTCTCCTGCCTTTCCATTTAACTTTTTTTCTTCCCCCTCCTCCCCCCAGACAACAACAGCAAGGAGTTATTATTCATTTAAACGCAAACCTGAAGATCCCTCTCACCTTCTCCGGCCCCCTGCGGGGATCAGAGGCGGGAGACCCCCGGTCCCCCCTCCCGGCCAGCCCTCATGGCTGCCAGTGGCAGGAGGAGCTGCCTCCCCGCAAGGAGGGACAGTTGTGGCTGATGGATTTCTGGTGTCAGGAATTGGGTCCAGAAGCTGTGAGGCAACATATTAACTGCGATCCCATAATCTCTTAATCACATTACATTTTAAGTGAGCATGTGTAATTTCACCCATCAATGATTTATTTAAGCAAGGGAGCACAATTACTTGTCTCGCACACAAGCGCTGGCTGGGGGAGCATTGTTTGCCAGAAATAAAATCTGCGGTTTCAGGGACTATCTGTTTCTCCATGCTGAGAAACCCCAGACCCCTCTTCTGAGGACAGGAGTTAGGCGGCTGATCCTTCTACCCAGGCAAGGCGAGGGCGAGGTTTCCTACCCTTTCTATTCATCCCCTTTCCAGAATCAGCCCGGCAGCATGATCTGACTCTGGTGAGGTGAGAAGTGCCTTCAGCTGCCCGGTCCTTCCCCGGTGCTGCCCGCAAGCTCTTGCTCGGGGAACGTGTTGGGGAAGCCAGAGGGATGTTTGCTGGCGTGGGGGGGATCTGATCCTTTTGCACCGTTTTGACTAAAGCAGGTATAATTTATCGAGCCGGTGAGCCGATCTTATATGGGGTCACTCTTCCCAAATCCTATATTAACGAGGAGGGAAAGCAGAGTAACGTTTCCTGGCACGATGCTGAATACTAGTCTGGGCATTTGACTCCTCTGGCCCTGGCCTGGACACCTCCGGCGCTGTGAAAGCCGAAGACCGCCCCGCATTTCGGCACGCCAGTCCCCTCCGCCCTGGCTGCCCTCCTACACCGGGCCTATCCTTTAAAGTTGCCCCGTTTCAGCGGGAGGTTAGCATTTGCCATCCTCTCTTCTTTTCGGCCCGAGGGCCAAACTTGCCACCGAACCGGCTTTCCCGGCTGCGGGGCGACATCCCCGCCACCTCCTGCCCGGGGACGGCAGCCGCCGGTGGGCAGACGTCCCTCTGCCCGCGGAGAGGGTGGGCGGGTCCGCAGGCGACCCCACCGGCTCCCCCAGACCGCCCCCTGGCTCCACGGCCCCCGGTCCCGCCGTGCAGCTTGGCCCAGCACCAGGCTGGAAACACCTCCCAGCTTTATTGTTATTATCGTTATTATTGGTATTTCTATCACCCCCTGACAGATCGCTCTGTGATGGGCAGCCGAACCCCGTGCCCGCCGCGAGGAGGAAAAGCCACCCGAGAAACGCGTGGGGCTGCCCGGGAGCCGATGTCTTCCTCAAAAGGGGCTGGCGTTCTACACGTGCCGGTATCTTTACCAAATACTCGACGGAAGAAAGTGTCCGAAAGGGAAAATCTCGGCTAAAGAGAGAGAAAGAGACCTTCTCCTCTTTCAGTGGCTTTAAATTTTTTTTTATTTTATTTTCTTGAGCTGCCTTACTCAGGCATTTGGCAGATTTAACGTTGCAAAGGAAACAAAGAAAAAGAAGTAATTACATTTTTGGAAAACAAACAATAATTACACGATACAATCGGTATAACAGTAAGTGAAACACAGCAGTGGGAGTTAAAAACAATATTCTATCCATGGAGATGGGCTCCGCCGCTGACTCAGCGGTTTTGAATACTCCAAATTATCCTTACATCGGATTTCTGTAGCGCAGTTCAGCTGCAGTCTATTGGCTTTTAAATTAAAACATATCTCGCTGATTAGGCACGAGTAGCGTCTTAAAAAAAAAAGAAAAACCAAACCAAACACAAAACAAGGAAGCAGGTTCTCAAGGTAAAAATTTTCTGGTGGATCAGGAATACTTCATGAGCCCCGTTTCCCCATCTGTATGTCAAGCAGAGGAGCAGCGCTTGGAAGGGCAGCCCCTGCCTCTCGGTTCCCGATGCCCGGGGCGGGGGCGGGAAGGGAGCAGGAGCGACTCCCTCGCATCTAACTGCTGCAGCACCTGTCACCTGGCGAAGTTGTGACTTCACATGCCCCGCGGCTGTGACTTCACGTTGGGGCGCGTTATTCCATCACTGAGCGGTGTTGACATAAACATTCCCTCCCCCCCCCCGCGACGTTCTACTCCCCCTCCCCCGGTTTGCCCGACTTTCACACGAGTATTTGGTATGATCTCTAAGGCAGCAGAAAACTTGTGCATGTGTATTTATTTTTTTCTAACTAGCATTTTTTTTCTATTATTTTTATTTCCAACTGACTCGGTTTTATTTTAATCGAGAGCCCCTAGGACTAGTTGTAATGATATGAATGGTTAAAGCGGGAAGAGCTCAAGGCTCGAGAATACTCTCTCCTCGGAAGAAAATACCAGACATCCCAGAGAAACAGCCGTGCAGAGCGTAGGTCTTATGTAAACGGAAAGAAATCATAGGCTGTCGGTGTAATGTGAAGCATACGTGAAATCTAGCATTTGTTCAATCAGACCCTCGTTCTGCTTCCCATTAACTGCCAAATCAAAAAGGGGGGGAAAAAAGGAGGAAAAAAAAAGAAAGGAAGAGAGAAGAGAAAAAAAAGCCCTGATTGCAGCAAAATTCTGATTCCCACCTCTAAAACTTGTGTATCCCAGTGAAAAGTTTGGAGCTGTGCTGCAGCTCGGTTCTCGTACTGCCCTCAGGACTCCCAAATTCCCAGGCAACGGCCACACAAGCGATGATGACAACAGCAGCAACTACGAGGCTCCTCGCCGCCTGCTCTATTTGAAAGCAAACCCACCTATTTTTCGTCAGGCAGCTCCAGACAGAAGTGGCAACTAAAGCTTTAAACCCTTTGGAAATTCCTTTCTGATTTAAGAGAGCCAGGGGGCTTTCGTCCTCTCCCTGCCGTTAGTTGTGAGGAAGGGCAACAAAAGAGGTAAAATGCCTTCTCCAACTAACTGGCTCAGCGTTTCATATGCATCAAAGGGAAAGCAAGAGCTAATCCGAAAATGACCACTTTAATGTACACGAACCCATGGCTACAGCAGTAGAACCGAGGGGGAT
Organism: Manacus vitellinus; assembly: GCF_001715985.3. NCBI lineage: Eukaryota > Metazoa > Chordata > Aves > Passeriformes > Pipridae > Manacus > Manacus vitellinus. The sequence goes on from NW_021940534.1 coordinate 5,741,745, forward strand.
TTTGAACTCTCCACCACAACAAAACCCTACACTTAATGTCATAATAACAGATATTAAACAAAGGGGAATGAAAGGATCTCACGCTGGGTTTTCTGCATTCTTGAGTCTAATTAAAAATATACAGAAAAAAGACATAGTTTGGGTCAAAATGGCATGAGAGCCGCCTTGTGCCAGTGAAGAGGCTGCAATTATCAGCTTAGAGGCCAGACCCTAGAGATCTTATTCTCTCTTCAGCTCCACGGGAGCCGAAAGCCAGTGCAGGGGTGAGGGGACAGATGCACCCGACCAGGGCTGGGAGGGCTTGGAGAAGAGGGCTGAGGGATACCTATCCTCTCCTTTCCCCTTTCCCCAGACTGCAAAGTGGAACTAAAACAAATACAGCAGAGCCCAGCAAGACTTTTTTTTTTTTTCTTTTTTTTTTGAGGCCACTTTGACAGCTCTTCCATTCAAATGGAGCCGGGGTGTTTACTTAGTGTCAGGTTGTATGACTCTGGCTTCTGCCTTTGGGGCTGGTGCCCCCAGCTGAGAGGGGAATCCTGTGGTGAGCAACAAGTGCTCCGCATGACAATACCTTCCTGGGGAGAAAATACCTCTCCCAGAAGGAACCTTCTCCAAAACTATAGGCCAGAAGCTGGAGCCAGACAAATTCAAATGCAAGATAAGGCACAGGCAAGAGATTAACCACTTGAATAAGCTACTAGGAGCACCAGCAGTCCCATTCGTCCCTGTATTTTGGCAGAGATGTGGATGTCCACACTGGTAATGTGACTGAGTCTAATCCGAGTGATTGGGCTCAATATAGAGCACAACCTGCAGTATGAGAGAGGTCTGACGAAACCCTTGAAGCTATGACTAATGACTTCAAGACTTTGTGATCTGGTCCCTTATAAATATCCATGGTGCTATTTTGCTGGTATTGGTGTTTGACTGGTGTTTCTTGTATATAGCAGTAGGCAAACTGTCTTTTCCTTTACTCATATGAAAGCTAACCTCTTTTACTCCTTGTTTATTTTGTTTCCAGAGGAGCCAGACTTTGCCAGGTGTCAGGAAGATGAGTCTTTATTGAAGAGTAACCAGCGTTGCCACTCTCCATAGGCCCTTTACCACCTTTGAAGGAGACTTTCTTGGTGCCTGCAAGAATCTCAGGCTGGACCCAAGGTATTCCCATCCACCAGTATGACAAGCAATGGGCAAGGGTTCCTTCAGCCAACACAGTTGAGACCTATGGATGGTACTCCCACCTCAGAGAACGGACATAATTGTGGTGGAAGTCAAAACAGAGAGAGAGGGGAGCAGTGCTTCTCTCATCCCATGGCAGCCACAGGGAGCAAAGTACACCTGAGCTCAGCATCCCATTTATCCCTCCGCAGCTGGTCAAATGGACCAATTCAGAGTGACTCAAGGTGTTGGATTCAACGTATAAAGACATAGCACAGGGCAAGCAGCCCTGACTCTTGCTGCCAGCAAGACATGGGTGAACTGATGGATCTTTCTTTCTTAGGCTCTGTCTGTGCATTGTCCTCAGAGGCTTCAGCTGCCCAGGCCACCCTGCCTTAAAGTTTGTCTCACATAGAGAAGGGTCTTCCCAGCTTGCCTGGTGAGACCTTCCTAACCTGAGGGCCTTTGCAAGAGGCCCAGGAAACCTTCCCCATAATTGCAGGGTACTCAGCTCGGGACTGTATGTGCAGTGCAATTATCGTTTACCAACATGGTGACTCCTACTAACCCTGCAGCACAGCTGCCTCGCTGGAGCTAAAGATTAATTACTGCCTGTAAATCCAAGAGGTCTTCTCCAGGCAACATCAGTAACACTTCTGAGGCTGATTGTATGCTGATTTTTTGAGGAAAAGCTGTAAAACAGAGGTTTCTACTAACATCACTTCTCAGCCTGTAAAATTGCATAGTGGGGAGAAGAATATTTGGTATTTGAGGGTTAGAGCTGAGGCTTTTCGCCTCCTGTTTTCTTTATGGCTTTTGAGTGACACCTATGAAGTGGTGTTTGAAACATTTATGTGCTGTTTTCAGCAAACACCTGGAGAGTGATCCTACTACACTTGCAGGGAGTACTGGCGGGACAGGAGAGGGAGGGATGCTGCAGCTCATTTTCCCACTGGCAGGTGTAGGTTTGCACCACTTATACCCATAGTGGTGTTTGTCTAGTGCACCCCTGGGATCTGAACCACGATATTTGGCTTTGCAGGGGTGCTCTGCACAGACTCCCTGGAATGAACACTGCTCTGCATCCCTTCAGGATGTGCAGGTTCCTGCACTGGGCTGACTGAAGATATGCTATCAGGTCTGGCAAGGTGGCCAAGACAGGGTTCATTTTTTTCAGTAACTGTGAGGGGGCATGGCTAAGGCCTGGATGTTATGCTATATCACCTCACATCATTGCTGAGGGCAGGGGGAAAGGGACTCCCTCTCTCTTTTCCGGAGAAGTGGGATAATGGCTTCCTTCTGGTCAAGTAAACATGGTGGACTGAGCAGTCTGGTATTGTTTACTCTCTGGGGCTTTCTGTGTAAATTCTTTCTTTTCTTACACTTTTTGTTATTAATATGGTTGCTCTTACTGTTTGTTTTCTTATCTCATTGCTGTTTCCAGTAAATTGTTCTTATCTCAACCCATGATCTTTAGCTTTTGTGCCTCCGATTGGAGGGGAGGGAGGGGAAGCAGAGCATGATTTTAGCCAGAGTACTAAATTGAAGAATACCATTCCTAAACCACAACATAAGGGAAAAGCTGTACTTCAGACAGCCTGCAAATATCCATGTGTTCTGAGGCAGCCCTGATGCCGGGATGATTTTCTTTGTGGGTAGGTTGCTCGAGAGATTTAGGAATTGAGTAGGAAGCTATGAGCATGCCCACAGCGCTCTACCTGTGTTCTAAAGACAGGCTTTAAGTGAAGCTCACAGCCTAAACAACTAATTTTGGAGGAGCTGAGGTGTGTTTCCTTAGACCCTTTTGTGTGAGGCACAGTGTAGTGGTGTGAGTGCAGTTCTCATCAGGATGAGTACATTAAAAATAGCAACAGACAGATGGATTTGAAAATAAGAGCAATTTAGTGCAACAGCAGCTGCTGAGATTGAGCAGCTATTCCTTGAAAGAGTGACTTAGGTAACTACCCTGTTGTAAACCAGTTGGACTCTTGAGAAAAGAACAACAGGGGAAATTTTACTCTAACAATAAAATTATCATCATCATCATCATCACCTTAAAGGAAATGGTAAGTGAGAGCTGGAAGGAGCTTGACCATCTTTCCCAGGCTAATAGAATAATCTGGTTAATTTTGCACATATCTGATTAACATTGTGTCTAATTGTCATGCTGGTTGCAGTTCCACTGCCAGTATAATTTTGAAGCATTTTACTGTGTTTTTTGTAAAAAATTACCCTCATGTGAATCTTGGTTTATACATTACTCACTGGGAAGTGTAAATTTTCTTAACCAACACTGTAGACTGTAATTAGCCAAGCCATGAGAATAAATGCTTACAACATTTAGGGCCCAAACTTGTCAACTTTTCATTTTTATTAGTGTGAACACTCAAGACCTTCTGCACAGACACATTTTTAGTGGGGCTGCTCATTCACCTCTTGGCCAGTGTGATGGCTTGGTGTGTGTGCTGGGATGAGGATGTAGGTGATCTACATCTTGGTGGGCAGACTGGGAACCAGACTGGGACCTGGGAGACTTACACTGTTTTCTGTTACTTCTGTCATAGGGAATAGGTAGGAGGAAGTGGGATCATAACACAGTACACAAGTACTATTCTTTTGTTGTCTGTGTGAGGAATATAATAGATTATAACTAATTACCATAGGCTCCTGTACTAAGATTGTTCTCAACACATAAGGCTGGCTGCTGTGGATTAAGTTGCAAAATATAACTTACAAGATGTTGACACCTGAGATTAATGAAATGTTCTTCACATTTTTCCAGTATAGAGGTTCTGGGCTATGTCTAGTTCTTCTGTACTGAGAGCAATGGGAAACAGCTAGGTGTCTCTCTGCACTTTCAGGTACTTCAGTGCTTTAAAAATCTGATCCCTCTGTGCCTTGTGTCTATGTCCTTATCTTAAGATCAGCCTAACTGACTTGGAAGCAGGTGAAAATTTTACTAAAAATACTTGCTGGCCTGTTTCTAAGAATAAGTTAGAAAATAAAGGCAAAAAGAGTACTTTAGGTCTGTGTCTTTCAAGTTTACATTTGTCAGGGGAGTATCTAATAAAGCCATATGGAAAACTGGATTCTGCAGATGATTGATGGGACAGTGTGCACCCACTGAGTTCAGCGGGACTTGTCACTTTAGGAGAGCCACTCCTAAGCCTTGGTATTTGGAGATCTGGACAAAGAGGTTGAGCTGCCATGACACTTGTGTCGTCCCTCACACCCTTACTGATAGATCCTTCTCTTTCTGTTTTACGGATAAAATTAATGAGAAGGAAAAATTTTCAAGGAAAGGCAGCAAACCCCACAACCCTGCATATAAATGACACCAAGGTTTGAACCCAAAGTGATGGGAAAGTCACATTTTAAGCTGTGCCTGTGTCCTGGATTCACCCTGTTGAGCGTGAAAGTAGTACTGTCACTTCTGATTCCCTCTTCGCTGTTGCCCAGGCAGTGTCCAGGGTGGGAACAGTTGCATGCATCCACTGCTGTGTTTCTTCCATGGCTGTGTCACATTTCTCTGTCTGCTCCTCAAAGGAGTCGTTTGCCTCTAACTTGATGGCCTCCCCCAAACCCAGTCTCTGATATTCAACAAGAATCTTGCTGGCAGAACGCAAACTGGCAGCCTTTTCCGTAGGGTCCTCTGAGGGACAGACAGACCTGTGGCTCCCCAACCGTTGCCCTTCGTCCTGTCCCTAAGCGCCTCCTGTGAACTTCCAGGAAAGGACTCTGAACACAGCTGAGCAGTGTGATATGTCTTGGCATTCCTGCCTAGGCCTCTTCAAAATGTGCTTCCCCTTGTTCATAGCAATCAGGCCATTTCTGATGATGGTTCAGCAATGCCTTCCAGGCAAGTGAGGGCATGATCAGTCCTTCTTCTTCACATTTTGTTCCAAGTGAGTCAGAGAAGTCATCTAGGCAAGGAGAGGCTCTGCAAGTCAGGGGAGAGCAATGGCTTGCAGTGTTCACATGCCTCTCCCAGCTGTGCTTGGAAAGAGAAAATCGCCCCTGGAGCCATTGACCTGGGAGCCTGCTGGGGTGCTGGGGGGTATCCTAGCTTGTGGAACATTATGTGGCCAAGCTCTGTAATTGCTTCTGTTTCCTTTCCACTATGTCTCCCAGGAAATTAGCTAGATGGACCCACTATCAGGGGGGGTCTTGCTACCAGGAAACTTTGCCACTTTTTGGTTTTATCTAAAACTAATTGAGAATGGGTGCTATCTATATCTCTGCGTGTTGGTCTAGTGTTGTATTTCAGAGTCCCTGGCTCTAGGACTTTTGATATCTTGGGTCTAGGAGATTGCTGATGTTAGTCCTTTAGTGAGAGGGGAATTGAAGCACCAAGTTGTTAAAGGAGTTATTCAAGGCCAAACATCCCACCTCACACAGATCTGGAAAGAAATGCAAGCCTCTTGCCTTTCAAGTTCTTGCATAAATAATTTTTTTCTGTTTCCCGCTGTAGAGTGGTATAGGGTTTCCAGTGCACTGGAGGAAATAAGCATGGTGTAGACATACAGAATAAAAGGAAGATATGAAAGAATTTGCACTAGGGTGTGACTTTTCCGGAAACAAACTACAAGCCCCTTGTAATTGGTTTTTCAGATTACTGGGTGCAAAGGAGGATTTGTTCTGTATCCATGAGTAGAAAGATGAATTAAATTTGCTTTAACTAAATCCCACTAACATGTCAGTCTTGTGTGCTCGTATTCTTGATATCAGGATGTAGATTATAGATATAAACTCAAGACATGCAGAAGTTAAATATGAGGATATTGCAAATGCAAAAATGTAAGAATAGAGGTTTCCCATTCAACTTTTAATTCCTGCATGATGTGTGAATTTCTAGTGCCTAAATGGTGGTGCTGGGTTTTTCCTTCACTCTGTTTGCCTTTCCAAGATGCAATTTAAATGAAATTGTAAAATCTCCTGTGTTTTATCCCCAGTTCATCCAGTAGCAAGAGAATGTAAGAATATGCATAGAAAGAGGTGCCACCTGCGAGGCTTGCACTAACAGAAGCGTTTAAGCCCTGGTGGTCAGTGCTGCAGGAGGCACGGGTCCAGCCTTGTGTCAGTGCCAGTGCTGCCCCTGCAAGCACCGCAGGCGAGGAGCCTCCTGTACATCCAAGTGTTGCTCCCTCTGGGAAGAGCTGGTGTGGCATTCAGCAGCCTCAGCCCCACTGTGGAAGCCATGGATCAGGTTGTCTCTGATGGTTTTCTACCTCTCTGTATCTCTCAAAGAGACTCCTTGCAGAGCACGTGAAACCCTCAATTTTTGCAGCCTGGACTGACTCTTCCTGTCTGCAGCAGCCACCACCACTGTTCCCCAGCCCTGTCTGCTGCCTGAGCTACAGTAAATGCTCTACTAGCACCAGGATAAATTGAAACACCCACACAACCCAGGAGAAAGTCTGTATTTAGCATCTTCTCTGTTGTAGCAGGCAGCTCTGTCTTGCCTCCACTCTGTCCTGCTGACAGGGTGATATCCCCTCGGATCTGGCACAAGAGCCCAGGGCTGGTGCCAAACCTGGCTGTAGCTACAAGCCTGGCACCGCAAGTGAGCACAGTGAGGATCAAGAGGAAAAAAACCCTGAGAGTTAACTCCACAACATTATCATAAAAAGTATACATGTACAAGGGGCTAGCACTGAGTTTGTATGTTCTATGGTGGGAACATAGCTCTTAGTGAATAATGTACTGTAAATTCTGAGTAAGACATTAAAATGTCAGTAAAACCAGTGCAATAAGATTAACTCTGGCAGCTCCAGCTTGTGACCAAGCTATTTTTAATATTATCAAACCCGTTGTTCCCCTCCCATGTACAGGCATACTGTATTTTGCTCTTTCAAGTCAGAACATGCTTTCATGATTTTTTTTCTCTTCTGCTTCCTTTTTTTTTTGATATCTCTATACTCTCCCCTGTCCTCTCATCAGGATGGTAAAACTGAGAGTTTAGAGTTTCAGGGAAATTAAGATGCTTGTATTTTAATTTGCAATAGAGACCCTGATACTATACTTTGAAGGCAGGCTCAGCATTTGATGTAAACCAAGAGAAACTGTATGCCTAGGTATGCTTGTACATATGGAACCTACAAATATCACTTGCTTATTGATCTGGAGTCTCAGCAATACCTAAGCATACGGAGAGTATAAGAACCATGAGAAAAGGCCATGGGAACAGGAAAAGCCTCTTTAATTCCACTTTCCTGCTTTTCCATCCTCCTCCCCCCATCCCCTCCTTCTGCAGCAGCAAGCCTAGGTGTCTGTGGAACTCATTTACATGGTTTGCTTCCATTGCCTACTCCCCTAATTTATTCCATATGTTTATTACCCTTTGTGTGCAGTACTCCTGCTTGTGTTCCCTATTTGCTTATAATTTCCTAATTTTTCGGGTTCTACCTCCTGTTGGTTTTTTTTACTTTGTTTGTTTGTTTTAATCTGCTCTGCTCGCCTATGTGTGATCTCTGTGAAATTTCTGCTTGAAGCAAAGGTAGTAGCATCCATCAGTGCTACTAGGGACCTTGGCAAAGTGAAGCTCTTAAAGTGGTGCCTTGTTTAGAGGTACCATGCTGAAACTGCAGACAGGATGGGATCTACTGGGAGATTCAATCAGTACGAGCCCTGCTTCAGCAGGTCAACACTCTCCTTCTTCTCTGCTAATTTGGGAGCCATGGTTTTCTAGAATGGGCCCATAAGGAGAGGAAATATCACCTCTCAGCACATGGCTTAGTTTAACAAAATGCACAGCAGCTCTGACTCGACAGAAAGACACTTGGAATCTGAGAGTGTAATTTTGAGCCCAAAATTTGTTTTCAAAAGTAATAAATAACATTAAAAAGTATTTTCTTTCTGTTTGCAAGCAAACCATGGTACTTTCCACTGCAGCAGTTCTTTTATGCCCTGATACTCATCAACGAGGTTTTGTTTATGGGCAGGGACTGGACATCATCTCTGCCAGATCTTGTGGATACCCCTCAAATCAGACACATTGATGGAGACCCTGCAAGCATGATCTTCACAATACTTTCGAATGCTTGAGTGTCTAGATGCCCTAGGGGAGTGTTGCATGAGCAGACTTTCAATGAAACTGGCAGCTCTGTGCCCCTGCACAAAATCTGGTGATTCCAAAAGTCTTAGACAGGAGCAGGAGAATGCAGTATGTGATCATGGACACTCTGCAACAGACACAACTTTGAGTGTTTAGCTCATCTATGGCAAGGCAGGAGTTGTCCATGAAGCTTGTGAGAGGGCTGATGGACTGCAGGGTGGGATACACCTCTGTGGCTCTCATACCTGACTTGAGCTGCTGAGCCCTCACAAGTCTGTGATATGTCTCAGCAGCCACAAAGTCCAGCAGGCAAAGAGCTGCTGCTGAGTTTAGTTAGCAAGGCCTGTAACTCATGGCTGGTAAAAGAACATAAATTAATTTTTATTTTTTTTTTAACTATGGTGAAACAAGCAGTAAGTATGGTGTGTGTGCACACAAGTATAGGACCATATTAACAAATTACTAGTTAGTTTCTTAGATATAATCCTTGGTTTTCTTCCCAATGATGCAAGAGTACAAGTCTCTGTGTTCTTTTTTTTCATGCTGTCTTCAGTGACTCTTCTTTCCAAAAGGATGGAGGTGATTGCCTCAGTGATGGCTGAATGCTTTATTTAGAAACACCTAAAATTGTCCTTAGCTTTAAACTTGAAAGTCATCTGTTTGACTGTGGGATCAGCCCCATGGATTATGCATGTGCTTGCACACCATCACTTGTCACAGTATTGGGTAACCTCTTCATATATGTCTCATATCTATATCTCTATCTACATCTCTAGCAAGATCTAGATCTATTAAGTATGTAATTTCCAAAGATGCAGTATTATACAGATGTAGATAAGTGGATAGGCACAGACACACATATATAAAACCAAGGCATACAAATATACTTTGTTGGAGAATTCTGGCTGGAAAGTCTTAGAAAAATCTAGATATGCTTAAATACCAAGTATCAGTATCTCCCAAGGCATATTCTGTGGATTGATGTCCACTTCATTGTTTGTGACTGCTCTGCAAAACAGGTGCCTTTAGCAGTGAAGCAAAATTTCACGGGGCTCAGTTCCCTCCGATCAGGACTTTGCTGTAGCTATAGTGATTAGTCATGAAGGCCAGGGATCAGTGCACTGCATGCTGGTACTAGGGTACTGGCATTCACTGGTGGCTGCACAACCCAGTTCACCTCTTTTTATCTCATACTCCTGAAGGTATTGGGTGCTAGATTTCTCAAACACAGATGCTCCTGGAATTATTAACAGAAGTAATTATTGTCACACTTGTACCCAAAACAAGATGTTGATTTCTGACATTGTACTTATTCCACCTTCTTGATTCTCTAGAGAAACTGGAGAACTAAGGAGCCTGACCCTGCTTGGCAAAGGTGGGGACAGACCATTGCTGCCCATTTGCTCCCTCTTGATTCCTGAAGCCTCAACCAGCCAGCAGATTAGAAGCACTGACTAGGGGTGCCCAGCCAGGGAAAAATCATGGGGGTGGATGGAGGGCATCCACAGGGGAAATGAGACTTTGTTCTGGAAGGAGGGAAGAGAGAGACAGCAGGGAAGAGATGCCCAAAGTGCATATGAGCATGTGAGAATCACCACATTGCTGGAGGTCAAAGGAACCAACAGGTGAAATGCTGGTGCTGCAGAAGTCCAAGAAAGTTTGGAGTCAGAGTCCCAATTCCTCACTCTCAATACAACCAAATATTTATATCTAAGTATTTTCTTACTTAGGATGGAAATGTATCCTCTTTCACTATTGCTATGGGGTTTCTATTGAAAACAGCCTCCAAGGAATTACTGTGGCTTTTGGTTCAGGGACTGCATCTATGTAATATTTGTGTTGCCTCTGACTTGAGCTTAAATCCCTGTGAGGAAATGGAAGGCGTTTTGTGTTCAGCTTGATGTCAAACTTTTTTGCCTCTCAATACCCAATGGCAGCTCCCATCAGGGGTGTCCTTTGGGGGTGTCTTTTGTTAAAAGGGGCCCAAACAGTGCATGCATGTAAAAGCAAATACTGTGGTTGTGTAAGACACAGGGAGAAATGTGCTTTTCTGGGTAGTGGAAAGGCATGAGGTATTTATGTGGAGCACAGCTTGCTTTTGTGAAGCCAGTGGGCATTAGCCTGGTTCCAATTCACATAACACCACAAATTTTAGCTGGGCCCCTGCTGCCTACCACTCCTCACAGCTGGTGTTACACATCTGTGTGTCATGTCTCAACACCCGCTCCTCCATTTTTAGGAGCAGAGGCCATCCCCTGAAGTCTGACGCTCTCACTTGTGCCATCCTGCCTGTCTGCTGGGGCAGGGCATGATGCCTGGGCTGCACAGGGGCATGGGGTATCATCTGCTGGGACATAGCCTGCTCTAGCCACTGCTCCTGGCTCTGCTCCCCAGATTTTCCACCAAGCGCAAGTTTCTACATGCTAGGGTCACCTACACCTTTTTACCAGACCAGTTCTCTCTTCCCTCCTCACCCCCATCGTGGAACAATGAAAACCACCATAACATTTTTTGTCATCCCACAGAGTTTTGCTGATCTACACAGGTGAAAATCTGACCTGCTGTTCAGATACTTGTTGGCAAACCCACACTGATAATTTTTACTTTGTTTCATTTAACACATCAAATTGAGGCTAAGGTTTTCACCCTTCTGTTTTTTTAGCAGTTACTGATTTTACCATGTTTGCTTTGGCAGTTAAAAAAAAAAAAATCAACAGAAGGATTACATTTCAGTGGCACAACACCCTAATCCTCAGGCAAATGATTTGTCCAAGCTTAATATGAAGTACTTAGGATGTATTGTTTGATGTAAACACTAGTTCTAATAAAATGGTGCCTGAGGTACAGTTCTTCAACTTGTAATACCCTATTTGCGTTGGCCTGTACACATTGGATTTGAAACCATTATGATAAAATATATCCTTCTTTAGCCTGATAAAAAAAAAATCAAAAAAAAATCCACAGAAATCCACAGCATAGGGCCTACTTTCCAAGGAAGGACACTGAAAGGAGCAAGGAGCCTCCTGCAGGCACTGCAAGTGGCGTCAAACAGAATTATGCCCCATTGTTCATGGGGTACATTTGGGGCAGAAATCAGCTCTCCGTGGGCAGTGCATGAGTCTTGGTCTGTTCTGGAGCATCCTAGGGAAAGAGGCTCCCTTACCCCATAGCTCCATACTGATAATCTGGAGTCCCTCTGAAGTTCTTCCTGGCTTTTCCCTGACTCACTCCATCTATTTGAAATTATTTGTGTACAGTAATATAAATATGCTCCAGGTGTGACCACGGGTCTTACTGTAATGCTGTATTTTAAAGAATCTATCAGAAGGACTGGCTGATTAACTAGTGAGGGGCCGAGGGCACGGGGGCAGGAACACAGTGCAGCAGGCATCCCTGTGCAAGTCAAGCCCCATCGAAGAGCAGCCAGCTTAGCACCAGCAGGCAAAAACATTCAGCATGTCAAGACGTTACATTTGTCTTACCACTCCATTAATATACCAGTGACAGAAAGTCACATCCAGTGACCTCCCCTGCTGCTTGTACTACCTGGATTCCCATGAAAGGTTTTCCCTGAAATATGAGGAAACCCTTGGTTTTGGCAGTGTTATAGCTGCCACCTAAATGTCTTTTGCAAAGGGGTAAATACCAACATTTTGGGTAGGCTTCCTTCCTCTCATCCAGCTAGGGCTTGTTCAAAATACTGCTGTCTTTATGCCAGCCTTTAAAGCCCTTTTACTAAGCAGGCTAACAAGGGTAACAATAAACATGGTGAGGATACACCTTTCAGGGAGATTCCCTGTAGCAGAAATGAAGATTGAGAGAAAAATTATTTAAAGAAAAGAGGGGGTGAGGAAATGCCTAGAGACTTTCCCCTGTACAAGGAGGGAAAAAAAATTTACAGGCATGGATGTTAAGTACCAGTACCCTTATTAACAGCTTGTACCACATGTCAAGTAGCTCCCTATTAAACAGCAAAAGCAGAGAATGCTTTAGTCAGGAGAATATGGAAGTGGCCTTCACATGACTCTGTGGTAGAGATTCCCAAGCTATACAAAGGTCCTGCAAATTCTGGGCTTTCTTCTCCCTTGCTGGAGGACAGCTCTGCTCAGCTGTGGGAGTCTCCCCTGCTTGTGCTCCACTCCTGTCCCTGCTCCCACTGCCTGTGGGTTATCCATGAAGAGAGCTAGCCTGGATGTTGAGAGTTGTTTTTGCGCCTCTTGGAGAAACATTTTCCTTCACTGTAATTGTGGTGGGTTGATTGTGGCTGGATGCCAGGTGCTTGCCAAGACAGTCTATTACTCCCCTCCTCAGCTGGACAGGGGAGAGAAAATACAACTAAAGGCTTGTGGATCAAGATAAGGGCAGGGAGAGATCACTCACCAGTTACTGTCACAGGTAAAACAGACTCGACTTGGGGAAAATGGATTTAATTTATTGTAATTTTTTACCAATCAAATCAGAGTAGGATAATGAGAAAATACAAACACATCTTAAAACACTCATCCTCCCTTCTTTCCAGACTTAACTTCACTCCCGATTTTCTCTACCTCTCCCCAAAGCAGCACAGGAGGATGGGAAGTGGGGGCTGCGGTCATTTCGTCTCATGCCCTCTCTGCCACTCCTTCTTCCTCAGGGGGATGACTTCTTTTACTCTTCCCCTGTTGCTGCGTGGAGTCCCTCCCCCAAACCTTGCCATGGAAACCCAATACAGCAATCTTAAAGCATCCAGCAAGCAGAACCTTTTGACACTGACAGAATTGCTCCTCCCTCTCTGGATCTACCTCGACCAAGCAAGAAGACACCCAGGGTATCCAAAAGGAGGGTGCTGAGACAAATCATGGAGGCTGGGAGGGAATAGCTTAATCTGCAGATGTTACAATGCCACTGGGAAGCAATTACACTGGTTCCCAAGTAAGCTTTCCATCTGCAGAGCAGTACATTTAAGGATAGAGATGTTACTCTCACTTTAATAATGATTACTCTGCACCACAGGGCCAACAGACAGCTTTACTGCTTTGGGCTCCCCTTTTCACCTCAACTTTTCTCATGTTTCTAGTATTATGCAGTGAGCAACATGGGACCCACATTTTTGCTCATCAGGGAGTGGGTTGTGCCTTTCAGCCTCTTGGAAAACAAAGCTGAGAGTTATTCAACCTGCCTTGCAGTCACCAGTGGTGACAGATAGGGGGACTTCACTTGGCACAAAGGTTTCAGGTTTGATGGGAGATGAGTGGTACCACACACCTTTGTAACATTTCTGCTTTCCCCAAGAAGATACCTAAGCATTAGTTGTGTATCGAGAAAATGTTCAAGTTTCTTACTCAGTACCTGGAGTTAGCTCGTGGGACAATCTCATGAAAGTTGAGCACAATCAGATATTTCATTGTCCTGGGCTCAGCATCTACTGTCACATGCTGGGTAACTTAGTTGAGACTTTGGATAGAGCACTGTAAGAAATGCCACCCGACACTTCTGGGTGTCTCTGCACCCCATCACACATTAAAATAGGCCTGACTTGTCCTGCTTGTCCTAACTAAAGTGTGTGGGCTGACACAGTTGAAAAAAAGAAAAGGCAAAAGAGTTAACCTCTTCCCTTGCTTTAGGTTTACTCTTGTGGAAGCTGAACAGATTTCTATCCAGGAGGGGCTGGTGAGACGACAAATGCAAACAGCATCCATTCTTTCTCCCCTCTCTGGAGTTCGGTTTCACAATCAGCCTTCCAGTGAAAATAGAAAAGGGTGCGAAAATTCAAGAAGCAACAACAGACAATGGATTTCTACCCTTTCTTTGGAAGACACCACTCAAGTCACAACTGGTATCTAATGCTGCTGTTGGCTTCCAATTTTGCCTTTTGCAGCTACTCATAAACAAGCCTTTTTAGAGGTGCCTTTTCCAATCATGTGATGTGACCAATTATTTGCTGGTTTTGGGAGTAATCTGGCAGTGTTTTGGGAAGGTAACCAGGCATCAGGATTTGCTAAACTGTCATGAGACACCCTATCCCAGCTCCATCAAGGTGACAGGAGCTGTTACTGCTGCTGGTCAAGGCCACCATACTCACAGAGCCTGGGCACTCTGGGAGTGAATGTGGGCAACACCACCAGGCTTAGCTCCAAAACCCTGCCTGGGTGGCATGGGGAACTGCATGCACTGATGGCCATGCAGATGTTGCCACCACTTTTTACTTCAGCCCCATGTGCCCACGGCTGGAGGTTGCACTCCTGAGCCTATTGCCAAGCTCGCTGTGACCTGGGGTGCATTGCAATCTCTGTATATCCGCTTAGTCATTTTTAAAACCAGCACAGCAATGCTTAGCCCCAAACCTAGTAGGGAATTACACACGGAGGCTGATCAGATAAAAACTGTGCCTTCCACTCCGGGAGAAGGGGCTGAAATTACACCATGTAATTATAATGTAGTTAACCTGTGACTGCGCTTTATATATTTTTTTTCCCTCCAAGCCAATTATTACTAAAAGTGTAAACTCAGTATGACTGAGTTGTTTATCACTGCCCTGAGAGGAAATCATCATCTGGCTTCACACTTCTCAGAAGCCAGGTACACTACTTACCTTATATTTACACTGTCATTAAGATAACATTATTATTAATTCTGCTATTTTTCCGGTGTTAGCGCAATACTGTTGGTATTAATAACACTTAATTCAGCTCCTCAGTTCCTTAGGAGGAATCACAGCCCATGGTTATTATTAAGCTTGCAACTGGGTAATAAGCAGTTTGTCCCAGCAAAATTACGGTCTTTACAGCGAGGTGGCAATAGACCTCGGGAGCCTCACCTGCTTGATGAAGCCAGTTGAAAAATATTCCCCTGGGCTCATTGAGCTTTGGATCTGTCTCCCTGCAACTGAAAAGAGCCAGAAGGGAGCACAGGATCTACAGCCTTGCTAAAACCCAAGTTTCAGTAGCCCCAGATGGGGTTGCTGGTGTCACTTGTGATTGTGGCCAACATGCCTCAGCAACGGTGAGTCCCAGAAAGGGGCTGACAACAAGGATAGGAGACTTTGCTATCGCTAACTTATGCAATAAAGGGTAGGAAAGGAGAAGGCAAAGAGTACTGTGAGGGCTAATGGTGGCTCCTGAAAGGCCACCTCTCGCATCAGCCCATAGATGTGATGGGCTGATGTGTGTGCTCCTGTCACATGCAGGGCCTGTGCATGTTCACATGAAGCAGCAGACACTGTAGTGGAAAACTAGGGTTGGGCACTGGGAATGAAAGTAGGGTTTGATCCTTCAAAATATTTCTCATGGATTATCCTTTGAATCTGCTCTTTGACAGATTATCTTATCTGCAGAAGTGTAAACTGTACTCTGGTCCTGCAGGAGTTTCTGTGGAGTACGTTTCTCCTGGATGACTTAAAAAAGTGACAGCAGATTACTGTGGATGTTCTAAGTTCCCAAACAAGGATACCAGCATGACTTCAATTGGGACACACTGGGAGGTATGGCTGTACACTCACAAATCTTACATTGTAATTTATCCCCCAGGTGACCTGAGAAAAGCAGCCTTCACCCCACTCCCCTTTTCCTTGAACTCCTTAGTCTGCTGCCAGCTAAGTAATCTACATGACAGAAGTTTATGAAAACATTATTTTTTGCTAATTCATATTTTTTCAGCCCTTCTAAACATAACAATTTTTCCCCAAACAACTCCACTTGAAATCTGCAAAAATCAGAGATACCCTTTCCTCTATGCCATCAGATATGAAAACACATTTTTCTCTTCCATGCTGTTAAAAACCTATCTATTTTGCTCTCAGTAGCTAAGTGCTTGCTGGTGCTTCCTTGTACAGAAATCAGCTTTGTCTTCACAGCCATTTTCACTCCAAAATGCCCAGGCTGAGCACAGGATTCTGCTCAGGGTTTATTAACAAAATGCCCCTCTCTCACCACTGTGCTGACTCCTTGCAAACCCAGCAGTGGGCAGAATGTGATCAAGGAAGATGCATTGATAGATGCATCTTACCAGAAAGCTTCCACATAATTAACAACATTTGCAGCCTTAAATTGGAGCGCACTTCAGATGAAGCGTATGTTTATTGCTTTCTGCTCTTCACGTGAATTCAGCTGATCCTAACTGGGCTGACTTTCAGTATTACAATGTCACCAGTGATAAAAAATAAAATCGAGTAGGTTTTTTTTCCTTTTTTTTTTTTTTTTTTTAACGTGTATGGAGAAAGAACATTCTGTGTCATGCAGTTATCAGCCGAATCACCCCATTTCTTTGTTCATGGCGTAGCTTTTGTGTGCCTAAACCTCTGGCAGCACAGGAAATAGAGGTCAAATCACTGTCCTCTGACTCAGGTTGCAAGCTGCGACTTCCACAGGTAGCCGCCTTGCAGCCAAAAAATGTTACTTATGTGAGTAGTTCGCCTTCATGCTGTGGGCGGGGAAGGCACCAGCAACCTGGCCTACTGCAAATGTCACCAGCCAGCCTTGTCACTATTGGGGTTGGAGAGATCCAGCAGCTGGCTCAGCCTCTGCTAGTATCCACTGGTTACGCTGAGCTCATTAAGAAAATATTGATCGCGCAGAAGTTTATGCAATGTTTGATCCAGCTCGCCTCCTTTGAAGCCGCACAGATCTCGAACAGATTGCTGGAGCAGGAGAGGGGAGCATGCGCCTGCACAGGAGCGAGCGAGAGAGAGGGAAATCAAACGCTCTGAAATGAGAAATCTTGCCAAAAAATCTCTGGGCCGGGTTTTGGGCTGAGAATGCGAGCATCAGATAAAAATAACAAGTCACACGGCAGAGGACAGAGCGCGGGGCTCGTCTCTCGCCCGGGGCCGCGCATGCCCCCTGAGCAGCGCCGAGGCGAGGGGAGCCCGGCAGCCTCCGCCAGCAGAAGGCTGGAGTGGAGAAGGGCTGTGTTTGATGTATGAGCTTTGGCTTGCCATTGTGAGTCACCCCAGAACTAGCTGTAGGCAAAACAAAAATCTTTTGTGATTAATTAGAAAAATCGGACAATTATGAATTGACTGCACACAGCCAGCGTACGGTAATATAAATAGTAATGAAGCCGGCTGGATCTGATGAACACACTGTGTTTATGTGCAGTCGCAGAAAAAAAAAAGGATCCGATTTAGGTGGTGTCAGTTTAAATAACGTAATTTCTGCTCTCTGACTCTTTGTTCGGTCTTTACCCAGTATTAGATCTGAAACTTTAAAACTGAGTTTTAGTTGACTTATCTAAATGTCTGGTTGTTCTTTTGATGTCTGCCCAAAACATATGCTTCTCTTCAATGACCATCTAAAATTATTATGTTACAATGAATGAATAAGTCTAGCAGTGCTGTAAGTGGTGTGCAGCTATTGTTGCTCCTTTGTGTTTGTCAGTAGCCCTTGCACAGGGTCTGACAGGCACCATCCACGCACAGGGATGGGAAGAGTATTTGAATTCCCCAGGTTCTTAGTAGTTTTCAGAGAGGGAAGGGGGTAAGAAAAAAGGTCTGTAGGCGCGTGTCTGCAGCACAACGGATAATTACATTCACAATGTTCTACATCATTTAGCTGCCACCTAATTAAAAAAATATATCGGCGATGAGATGACGTCAGTGCTAGAATTTGCCGCCGATGTCGGGGACACGGAACGCGTTACTGACAGGAGCGGGAGCGGTGGGTGTGTTTAGGAGCGCCCTGCCCGCTGCTCTCCTCCGGCCCTGCGAAAACCAATTCTTACCTGCCTGTAGGTGGGTGAGCAGGTTGCTGTGCCGTCACACGTCGTGACAATCACGACAGAGGGTTAAATCGCAGCCCGTGCCCGCTTCTCCCTCTCCGAGGGAGGCGCCCGTCGTCCTCCCGACCCCGGCGGGGCTTTGTTCCCCGACGGGCGATTACACCGGTCCCTCAGGGGGCTGCTGCCTGCGCCCGCCGCCCTCCCGCCCGGACCGGCTTTGTTCTCCGGGGCCGCCGGCGGGGGCCGTGAGCGCCGCCGCCCGCCCTCGGGCAGGAGCCTGTCCCGGTCGCGACATGCTCTCGATCCCCGCCGCCACCCCCGGCACGGCCCACCCGCCGGCTCGGGAGCCCCCGCAGGGAGCGACCTGCCTAAGGAGGGGTGTTGGCGGAAGCTTTTTAACCCCTCTCTAAAGGGAGAAATAAGGGGAAGGAAGGGAGCACACAGACGGGGTAGTTCCTAACACGATCCAGAGCACCAGCACACGCACACGCCCCCCCCGTTTGCGACCTTCGCACCTGAAATGTTTTGGCCGTTTCACTTCAAGGGAAAAAAAAAATTTAATCGGAGTATTTCACATATCCAGGCTAAAAGCATGTCTTGTGGTTTTTATATTACTTCTTTTTAAGGGCGCGGGAGTACCAACGGGTGTGTTTCTGGAGAGGGCTCCTGGAGGACGAATGCTCCACTCTTCTAACTCAAGGAGTAGAAGTGGTGATGTACACGTGGCCTTTAATTAGCCCTGTAATCTTGCAACAAAAAAAAATACAACACTGTAAGGTGGAGGTGTGTCTCTGTTCTAGTTTGCTGCACTTTTATAGCCTTTGAGACAAAGAGCAGAGGTATGGTGGGGCAGGTGTGAGGGGCAAGGTGATAATAAACATTTCTTTACAATTGCTATCGATCTTTCAGTAGATACTGTTGACAGAAGATGAAGATAACATCATGCACAACAGAGTGAATGGCTCATGATGGTATTAAGCGTTCTTAGTCTTCCTTGTGGCTTTTTTTACACTTTGGACACTGCCTGCATTAATGGAGCACTGATTAAAAGCTTTGAGTACAGCGGCAAACTGCTGCAGATAAAGCACGAGCACTGTGAGCCTTATGTGAAGTATCCCACATACCTGCAGAATTATGCAGGATGACACTGGGCTATATTTTTTGACGATGCTTTAGCTCTAATGTTAAATTTAATGAAACTGTGCAGTGGCCCACATCATTAGTGAAATGCTCTAGTCTCACAAGGCCTTAATCATGCACTTTTGAACATTTATAGAAGCACAGCCTAAAACTTTCACTGAAGTATCACCCTGCTGTCGAACTCCTTTTGAATTCCACGTAGAAATGTAGGGTAACAAGGACAGCAATATTAACCATATTACCCTTTCTCACATCTCTACCAACTCATCTAGCCTAAAAGAAAAGCTGTGTCTTTATCCTGCAAATGCTCCATGCACAAAATTTTCATTGCAGTCGATGATATCTGACTTAGCAATTGATTTTCTCATTATTGTTCCCATGTCAATTATTTCCTGAGTCTGAGTCTATCTGCATTGCAACGAGGAGTCTGACCTCTGTGCAAGTATTGCATGTTGGTTTTTAATCTAGTGAGCTGGAGTGTCCCTGACTGCTAAGGCGTGGCATCAGTAAGGGCATCAACCTTCCAACCACATGCCCTGCACCTGTTGGGGTTTTCATCTCTCTTTGCATATTGAATTCTGATCGCAGCATGGGCAGCACACACACAGTTCATGTGTCAGGTTTCTGGTGTGCTCCCCACGTAGATGCCTCAAAAACATTCCTCCCTGTGATGCTTTGTGGACGCTTTTCCTGCAGGACTCTGGGCTAATTGTGTCCCTCTCTGCTCATCCTTCCCTGAACAACTCAGTTCTTCAGAAATCTCAGGGCAGATAAGTCAAAATGATTTATAGGGCACTTGGTATTTTTTGGATGCAGCTGCGTAGACCTCATTTCAGTCTGTGTGTCTCATTTCCATGACATGGCCAGTACTAAGAGCACTGTCCCCAGTCCATGCCTGGGGTGTGCTTGCCCAGCAGTGAGCCAGATCCAATTGCATGCCATTACATTTCCTTATTAGGATCCTTTTTCTAAAAAAAAAAACCCCTATATTTTGCTTTTCATTGTATCACATGTCATATTATAAGGAAGCCCTTTAAAATAATAATAATTGAGAGCTAAATTCTTTGGTTGCTGATCACTACTGCTGTTATCTAGGAATGATGCAAGTACTTTTTCAGGCCTTGAAACATTACACTGCCACTTCTGCCACCTGAGTTGATGTTTTTTACCAGGCTTTTGAGGATGTTACTCTTTATAGCTTTGAGAGAGAGGAGCTCTGCTAAGCTTGTGCTTAGGGAACCTGGGCCAGGGACAGGAGGACTATGTCCTTCCACAGGCAGAGGTCAGTGGGTCAGTGTCTGTTAGTTTCAGTGACTGCTATTAAACCATACCTCTAAAAGAGGAAAAAAGAAATTGAAAGCAAACATGACAAAATAGCAACAACTTCTTCCTACTACACTCAAAACACATACTCAGATGAATGCACATATTGTGCATGTGGGGATGGAGTGGAAGACCAGAAACAACTTGATGCTGAGAGGCTTGAGTTAGCAACCACATCCTGAGCACCTCTGGGACTCTCCTGTCATGTGTTCCATTCCTCATTTCCAGCATCTGTTCAGCAGCACCTGGCATCTGTGTTGCTTTCACATTTTGTTTTTTTTGTCATGAGTAGCGGGGTGAGCATGTGCCGCTTTCTGCCAGCACCAAGAACCATGCCAACTGAATTTGGATGTCCTCAAGGTACAGCCGGCAGCTCCAGTCCTCCTGCAGGCCTTCCTGTAATACAGGCTTCTCATATTTGACTTTGGCACAGACACAATAGTTGTAAGTATGTCAGGTTCCCAAATACTTACTTGCTGAAATCTCTCCTATTTAGATAGTAGCTATTTGGCAACTTTGGATGCTGCTCTTGTCCTGGCATAACCTTCTCCTGTAACTATACCTCAGGATTAATTGTATTTGCTCAAGAAGTTGGCAGGATTGTGGTTTGCCTTCTGCCTACTTGCCCCAAACTGGTGAGCCTAATAAAGTACTGTGAGGTGTGTTATGATATTGTAATGATGACAAATACCAACCTTTTTACTCAACCAAGACTTATTGTTATCAGGTTCTTTACTGATTGACATTGTATGGTGTAGACCTGGCATGGTGTTTCGTGTATTTCAAAGATAATTTGGTCAGATGAACTGTTTATAATCTATGCTAGTTGTTTCTAATTTACGTGGAAATGCATGTGGAGCAAGCTATAATTGGTTAATCCAGTAGTATCTGCTGTGCAATACCTTGTCAAAACACTCAGAACTGAGCCACAAGAAGACAGCAAGTAAGAGGCAGCTTACTCAGTGACCTTTGTGATTTAGCTCACATGGGTATCCATCAGTCAGGTACCAAAAAGTTTCAGGAATATCTCGTTGTTTCACCGATTCTGTTGAATGCTGCTCCTGCTATTTTTAACAGAATCACTCACTCGGTTATCTTATCTCTGGTGGGTGCACTTACATCTACAAAGGAACATCTCCAGTTCTGTTTTTGTGCCTCAGTTCAACATTGAAGGCTACAACTAAGGTTTCTGACTGTTTTAGGATGATATGTTATGCACTGTCTTTATCTTCTGTTAACCAAGGAAAGATGCTTATCTCTGGGTACCTGGACCGTGTATGTTGGCTGCTCATCTGGAGGCACGCTTTCAAAATCCAGTCAGGTTGGGTCAAGTTCTGAGTCTGCCCCAGCACAGATGCAAGTTGACTTTGGTTTAAGCAGGGCTAACATTTACTTCATATTAGACTTTTGAAATTCCTTGCTCCTTTTATATTGAGACTGAGCTCATTTTGCAATTTTCTGGACAGATTTGTGCAATTTGGCCAGAATAAGATAAATTGCATTCTTAATATGATTTCTGATTTCCAGTGGTTTATGGACGCACTCATTTTCATGTGGTTTATTTCTACACATATTCATGATTACAAGAGTTTCATCAGCAAGGTCATTTTTTTCATTTTCAATTGGAGTGAAGTCCTATTGTGCCATGCTGACAAACAGCCTTAAAAATCAGGTGTATCACCTGATACAACCTCTTTGTTACTCTCCAGCTGTTTCATTAGGGGTGTTTCTGAGATTTTTGCTTAATTCCCAGAAGCTTTTCACTTGCCAGGCATCCTAGTGGCACTTTGGATTATCCCAAAGACACTCTGAATAGAGCACTTAACTGAAGCCAATTAGAGGATGAATTTGCTTAGGTATGTTAACCTGCCTGTGAATGTATAGGAGACTGCCTTGTTTTGGTATCTTTCCATTACATAATCTACAATCCTGCCAACCAAATTCCTTTTCCATTTAATACCTGTTTTATAAGTTAATGGCCTAATTTAGCTTTTCCTCTTATGTTTTCAATTCCACACTCATGCTTGTTCCTTTTTCTACACCTTGTGACTATTTTTGACCTCAATTCAAAGGATCATTCAAAACTGTGTCAGCTCATCTGAAACCTCCAAGACCTGAAACATCATGTTTCTATACTTAGTCTGAAAATCCTCTACGTTGGTTGTATAGATAGTTTGCTATATAGATTAGAACAGTAGGGATCTAGTCTCTAGGTGTTATTCCAGTTCAAATAATCATAATTACCACTTTCCCCATCTCTAAAAGGAAAACACTTGTCCACATACCATATCAGAGGAACAGCTCGGATCTCTGAAGGTCTGACCAGCTTGGTGTGCTGTTATGGAGGATGGCCAGTAATGGCTGTTTTGGGGCAGAGTATAGGAAAAGGGGTGACCCTTCGCCTGCCCTGCTCTGCCCTAACTGTTCCTGTTCCTGTCCCTGTCCCTTAAGGCCTTGGGTGGACACCTCTGAGCAAGGCCATCTGCTTTGCATTGGCAGTGGAAAGCCCTGAAATCCTCCCCTTTAGGGTACCTAATTTTGTTTATGGGTCTCACCAGCAGTGGTCTATGTTGCCTTCTCTCTCCGCAAAATAAGATCGCAGTAGCGCCTATGCTGACATAATTGTCAAACAAAGAAAAGATTGCAAAATGCAAATATTAGATGCCTCAAAGAGATGGCCCAAGTGGTATGTACACCCTGTTATGTCATGCTTCATTTTCCCTGGAAAAAAAGGGAGGACTCAAACCATTGTTTACAAATTGGCAGTCAGATCACTCGTTTGTGTGGCGCTGTTAAATCCAAAAGTTACACCACAAGTGGGTTTGGCCCAATGTTCTCTAACAAATTTATTAATGATGCCTGACAGGCTGTCTATATTTGGGGATGTTCAGTTATTAGTCAGAAAATTAAACTTACAGCTGTATCACCCGTGTGAAAAGAATACAGAAAAGTACATTGAAAAGGAACCATAAAGAACACAAAAATCAATATTGCAGGGGTAATGGCATGTTTACTAAATTCTTGGTTGCTGGGAAAGATTGGTTTTTTTAAAAAAAAACCCACTAATTTCTTATTGTTATTTTCAGAGTTTAACTAAACCCAGTTGAGTTGCCTTTGGTTTGGAATGATAAAACTGAAATTCATGAAGAAAAATGTATGGGAATTTTTATGTTATTACCCAATTTGTTTCTCCCCTTATTCCATAGAATTATTGTGTCTCCATGAGTCCCACCTTCCCCCCTCGTGAAGACAAGGGTAATTTTGCCCCTGAACAGCCTCCAGCCTAGTGAAGACTCCAGTCACAGCTGCATCAGCTCCTTCCACTCCCAGTATTCAAGTGCCACTGGCTTTGGTGGGAATGAGGGGGGATTTCAGTGCCGCTGCTGCAGTTCCCAAAAGGCTGAAAAATGCAGGCAATACAGAGGATGTTACTGTCTGCATGTTTGCCATCTGAGGGTAGATGCCTTATCCTACTGAAATCTCTTGGAGATGCAGTGGATTTCTAAAGCACTGGGCAAAGTATGCTTGCTTCTGGTAAAACAGAAGAGGCCAATGTGTAGGGCTTTTACTGCCTCAATTTCCCAAGGAATTTCTAATGAGTCAGAGTTACTCTAGTGTTTAAAAGTAAAATATGGTTATGGCTCTCAAATGCAAGCTACATTTAACAACCATATATTGATTTTTTTTTCCTGTGTAATTTTATTTCCGTGAACATTTCTGTTTTCTTAATTAGTAGCCTTTTAAGGAGAGATTTAACATCTTCATTATCAGAGGGTAACTTATGAAACAGCTGTATGGTGAGAGAGGCAGAGACAGAGAGGGTGGGAGAAAAAAAAGCATTGGTGAAAGACTTTCTATCTGTACTTCAAGGGGAAGTGTGTGTGCACATGCACGTGCGTACACATGCATACAGACAAGCTGACCCTGACATTACAATTAAGACAAAATAGCAGTGGCAAAGCTGGTGACAAAACTCAGCAATTTCCAATTGCACAGTCACCCTGTAACGGGAAGAACTGTTTACCCCATGTTCCTTATTAAACTGAAGTATTTTATTTAATGAGCATGACTCATGCAAGGTGTTCCCATAAATCATCATCTGGTTTACAAACTCAATAACTAGGCTTCCTGCTATAACTAGGCTGTGCACACCTTAAATTATTAACACGCCAGGGCCTTAAGGCAGATCTTTGATGATGATGATATAAACACTGTGAGGACAAGGTGCTCTCTCAGCAAAAGATTATTGACTCTAATTACCATTTACCACAGGAAAAAGAAAAGAAAAGACAATAAAATATGAGGGAGAATTTAAATCTCAGATTTAATTTTATGAGGAGTTTTAAACCCCCAAACTTTTTGTTGTTGTTTTTGCTGCTGCTGCTGTTGGCTGCTGCTCTTGCATGATATTCTACAGTTGGCTGATCTTGAAAGCATGACAGTTGTTAAGCAGAAAAAGAAACAAAAAAAATAAAACATGAGAGAATGTTCAGTTGATGCTATGTACATTCTTTGAAATGGATGGAAAAAGGCCAGAGGGAACAGAAAATGATAATACATTGGAAAGAATCCCAGCCTTAATTGTTTTCATGTATGTAATGTAATAAAAAGGTTAAAGCACTAATACGCCTGACTACAGTCATTTGGTTTGTAAACCAGAACTGCAGGTCAGCCTTTAAAAAAGCAATTGTACACTATTATTATAGGCTTCAATTTTACCCAGCCCTCATTATAAGAATTTTGGAAGTAATGGTATAGGGGTTGACATGCGGTTATTTCTGTCCAGGTGAAAGAGCAGAGACAGTCCCACATACAACGCACACTTCATTTCTGCGAGTGCAAACTCCATCAGAGAGTGGCACAGTGAGGACACAGAAGCCGGATTCGGCATAGTCACATCCTAACTAACAGATGAAAATAAACGATGCCTTTCACTACAAAGAGGAAATGACTTTCATTTTAAAGGCATGTTTACAATGTCATTGCTTTTTCAACCTAATTTTTGAACCTGTGTTTTTATTAATGCAAACAGCAACTTCCTACATTTTTAATGATCCTTCCATGCTGTTAGATCCCAAAGGTACTTGGCAGATGGTACAACAAGGGCTCACTTTATACCCGTTGCTGAAATAAACCAATTGGGGTTGGAATAGGGTTATCATCCTGCATTATTATGATAATAGGACCATGTCTGTAACTCTATTGGGAAGAATTTTCTCCTTTTCCAACTCTAGAGCATCAAAATCTTCCCAATTCTTAATTTTATTATTTTATCTGTTGGTTATTTCTGGGTGGAAACAAGGGTATCCCTAAGTTCACTTCTTATCTGACTGTACTTAGCAGCTACTAATGAAGAGACTTTTTGTGGACTGATTTTCTGACTTACACATAGCAGTGAAATGGAGGCCAAACTGTACAAAAATGGAGGAATTATATTATTATTTCTCCTCAAAAAGGATTAGAGCTGTGATTTATTTTTCCTTTTAAAAACTAGCACCTCCATCACTACCAGTATGTTACAGCAGGAGTACTGGTTCAGTATTAAGTTGTGATATAATCAGTGATATACACTGCGTAGTGAGACACTAATACTCTGTTCTACCATATTGAAACTTTCCTTGGAGGTCCTCTACCCAACCTCTGATCAGTCGCAGTCCTACTTAACATGTGATATATGGCACAATCTGAACCAAAGGTTCTAAGCTACAGGCTGTCACCCTGTGTTTCAGTGTGGAAAGCTTTTACGTACTTGTACTGCTTCAGTTCTCTTAGCAAGAGATGTTGCTGTGGGAAATACAGATGTATTTTGTTAGGAACATTCTCCCTCAGTATTGCATAAGACAGAGAGATAAGTGCATGATGCATGATACCCAGCAACAATGAATCCTTAAGTTTATGTGTCCATTTCATCTGGATGTTAGTATCCCACATTTATATCAGTACTGAGAAAAATGAGTTTAATGCAGTGCTTTCACATTCTTTGATGTTCATTGTCCCAACAATGAACAGGAGATTTATGTGAGTAACTCTTGTTAATATTATTGGGAGTTAGAAAAGCTACATAGTGCCCATTGCGTATAAAACATGTATAAAGTAAAAAACGCTGCGTGAATGTGTATATGTCAGAGAGATGAATTGAAAAGAGAACAATAACTAAAAGTGTTCACACAATAAAAAAAAATAAAATTAAAAAATTAACATTTCTTTGTCCCCACAACTCCATTAACAAGGGATATGGCTAATTTTAATTATACAAGTCAAGAAATTCTGTGTTTCCATAGAAACCCCATCTTTCTTTCTCTTCATGCATGTATTTCTGTCTTATCGTTACTTGTTCACAGAACATAAATACAACTGCATGGCACAAGTGCTTTCTGGTAATAGAAATGAGTGCTCTTCCATTGCATTGTCTCATGACCACACTGCGGGCTGAATATGCAACTCTGGTCTCGTGTGACAGATTCATTTCAACAGAGTTCCTACAGAGTGAAACTGCAAGGATAGAGCTTTGAATCTGGCCCTGCCCTTGTGTTTATGGTGTTGTTGTGTGATTTACCTTGCCCACTAATGGCATCTTGAGAAAGTCACAAAGTGACGAAAGCAAGTTCTGTGTTGTCCTGGAGTAGGAGCTATGTCAATCAGAGACGAGAAATAACCAACTAATTATTGCCTGGGATGTACAGAAAACAGACTTGGCCACTGATGGAGCTGCCACAGCTGCTGTAAGCAAAGAGGCAGCCTGCTGAAAGCACAGAGAGGGAGTGCAGGATAGCAAGTTTTGTGAAGGCAGTTGAAGAAAAGCTGATTTCCAGGTGTGTTCTGGGCCTCTTGTGTTATTTATGCAAGGAAAGGCTGAAAGAAGACTTCCCTGCAGCAGAGAGCCTTAGCCAGGCCTGCACAGACAATCACTAAGCTTACTTCTAAACTTCAGCTCTGCTTCAGCACTATGCCCTTCCTGCTGCCAAAGTGACCTGCCACATATTGACTTGGTCTTGTGTTCCTGTCTGACTCCATGGCTGCTCTGGTTGGAGTGGGAAATACACTCTATTTTCTCATGTTCTTTGGCAGCAGCATATTGTCTCCTTCCCACCTTCTTCCCCATGCAAAGCTCTCCATATAAACATGCACCTGCCAGGTGTTCCCCCAAACCTAAGACTATTACCTGTTAGAGCTGTAGCAACACCATCAGAAAGAAAGATTTGTACACTCTCAAACCAGTGGACAAGAATAGCTGTGCAGTTTCATTCTGTCTCCTTACTCCGCCCCTGAAAAACATGTTGGAACCATAATCACTTCTCTTTTGGAGAAAGCCATTTGCAGGCAGCCAGCAGAATTGAGTGCAGCAGCAAGGACACCCTCTACCTCAGAGGTCTAATGGCCAGGCTGCACTATGTGCAGGGTGTGAGTCACAGTCTGCATCACTCCATGGTAAGCTGAGGGGTTTGCTCTGGGTGAGCTGAGAGTTTGAGATGGAAGGTGAGAGCTTCAGTTCAAATCTAAACTAGAGTGCTGAGCTTCCATGGCAGGACAGACCAGCCTTCGTCACCCTTTGTATCCATGAATTCTGTGGACTATCTTAATTGCAGTAAATGGATGCCCATACTTACCATGCAACTGCTTTAGGGGCAGTCTAACCATAACTTTGGCTTATGCTTTATGGAAACGTCAGAAATGGTCACAGCCGTGCCAGAGAGGAAAAGCAATATCAAGACAGGTGGTGCTACAAAGAGAAGTAACATTACCAAGAAAAGCAGATCAAGCAGGGCAGCGATGGACAAAAATCTCTCATTTCTATTTTTGTGTACAAATATGCTCCAGCATTGGCCTTCTTTCCGTCACTAGTTTACTATCTCTAACGCAGATTTATTCTTGCATTCTATGTTTTTTCCTTTATGTGGAGAGTGGTTGGTTTCTTCCCCATAGCTCACTGACTTCAAGAGCATGGCTGTTGTTTGACGCTGTTGAAAGCTTTGCAACACTGGAAGGCCTCGTAGATACCATCCAGGGGAGTACATAGGGCTATCACAGGCTCAGTTTAACAACAGGACTGGTGATGACTCCCAGTTTACCTAGAAAGTTACACGCCACTGCCCTGAGAGAGAGAAGATGTGTTCTGGAGACAAGCACAGATACATCTGCAAGTACAGCAATAAATGCTGTATGTGCATTTAAATGTTTCTAGAAAGAATGTCTCTCTTCTGATGGGGAAAGAAAGGACACACCTTTCTGGGTGGAGATCAATAGGCCCATCATGAGCGAGACACCTTGAACTTCCAAATATGTGTGCATTTGTGGAACTGAGAGCCGCTGAGTCTTAAGATGACTGATTTCACCTCCCAGTCTAAACCTGGAGGAAGGGCTTTTAGGTTTGCATTCTAGCTCTTTCATTAACCATGCATAATAAATAGTCATAACTTGCCATGCAAGAATGTACTGGAAAGTAGCAATTTTAACTGCTACTCTCACTTTTCCCTCCCATGTATTTAATTGTAATAGTTTTTTTTTTTTTGTTTAAGCTAAATGAAAAAAGGGAAAGGGAAGTATTAGGAGTTCTGGGCGACTTGTACAACATGACTCTGTGTGTGGGAATGATATGGAAATTTTAATCTCTACTACTAGTTTGTTGCTGCTCTGGGAGGAAGCAACAACAACAAAAAACTGCCTATAAGTACTTGTTGAAATAATGGCCCCATCAAACCAGATGTTGGCCAGATGAACAGTCTTTTTGTATTTGTTCATGTTCCCCTTGCTAATATTTGATTTCTGTGCAAAAATTAAATCTCAGTGCCTATCTACAAGCTGGAAAACCTCCAGATTATTAGGATATTTTAACACTCTTACATTTTAAACAAAAAGATCAAAAGCATTTGCTGTGCCTTTTTTTTTTTTTTTTAAAGGCTGCTAAAGCAAATGACAACAACAAAAAATTTGAGGGACTGATCTTGATTGAGCTGGCTCATGTGGAGGATCTTGCTGAGGAGAAAGTGTATGTTGTACTTAAATGTGTCATGTAAGGCTATGATGTGGGCTCATGCTCTGCACAGGAGATGCCCCCTTGAATTAGGTGTTGAGGCACCACTGAAGACTGTTAACTTGTTTCAAATCTCATCCATTAAGTGCCTCTCAGTGACGTATGCCAAGTAGTAAACTAGTTATGATAACTTGACTTTTTAGCTATTGCCAGAGAAACCTAATTCTTACACAGTAGCACAGAAAACATTTTTACTATGAAGATTTCACAAGTCAAAATACCACTGTTTTTGTGACTCTGGATATCCCAAGGGTAAAAATTGAATGAGTCATTAAGTTCCTGAAAAGAAATATATTCATGTGGGTTTAAGTATGCTCACAAAACAAGTCGTTCTCCCTGTCACGACTCTGTCCCATTATGAGAAGCTCAGAGTCCTTCTCTGACAGTAAAGCTGCCACATCAGCAAACATGATGAAGCATCTTTTACTGTCCTCCAAGGCTTTATTCTGTATGTGTCTCAGGATGTGTCTCAAAACAACAGGAAAAATTTGTCCAAGGAAACATTATGTCCCTATAGGTATTTTTTGTATGGCCTAATTATGTGTTGATGGAAACTGGGTTTCTGATTCATTGCATATGTTTACATGAGCGTGTCTGGGTCAAAGTCAATGCAGTCAATAGATTAGCACTGGAGTGTGGCCTTGGAAGATAACCTTGAGACATTGGGGTCTGATATTTTCCAAATAATAAGGAACCTTCTGTTCAAATTACAATGAATGGAAACTCTGATGCTTTCATGTTACTGGAGATCAGGACCTTTGGTGTCTCAAACAAAACACTAAAACAAGCACGTAAAACACTAAAGCATCTTCTCAGCTCTTCTGAAGATTTTGGCATCAAACTAATTATTGGGCTCAAACCAAAACCTTTACTAGGAAACTGCTAAATGTCAGGAGATGTTGCATTTTGAGTCCTATTCTTAGATGTTGCAATTTAAGTCCTATTTAAGTCCTATCCCAAGCAAAGAATTGATCTAATTTCTTACAATATGATCAAGATGAACTATTCACCAAAGTGACATTCTAACACTCACTTTCAGCAGACCTGTTGAGTGTTTGCATCCCAAAGTCCTTTTATTTTGCCCTTTTATTCTTCATATCGTGGGATGATGTAGTGATCACATCAAGTCGTGAATCTGGCTCAACTCTATGTTTATCTGAAAGTCCACAAACTCTGGCTGTGACCATTTTCACTTTCACAGATCTCATTAGTACCAAATGAAGTGTTCAAGTAATATTTGTGTCCTTAATGCAACTAGTATGCTTATAACTGTATGTTGCTGCGGTACTTTTCCAAATGAATGACAAAATTTCTGGATTTATCCACTCTGTGTGAAAAGTGGTCCTTCTCCATGGCCTTACTATATGCTAAATCCTTGCTCCTTAAGGGTTTTGTTTGTAAAGTGGCACAGATCTAATATAGGCACAGTTTTATTTTGAGCAGACTCTACATTATAATGCAGCAATGTAATAGAACTCTTCTGGTTGACAAACACTCTGGTGTAAATGATTTAATTTACTAGCTGAAGCATGAGTCTACATATTATTGTACTGATCAGTCATTGCATACTAAAATCACTCATCCTTAATGTAATGATTTGGTATCCCTACAGAGAATTTGAGTCATCAGAAAGTCATTAGATACAGTAAAAAATGAAAATTACTATTACACAGCAGTAAACACTATTAACTGTTAGTTAAAACAGCATTTAATTTAGCAATGCAACAGTTTACAAATTTCTGCAGTTTACTTAGTTCTCATATAATTGTGACTACAAAGCTGATTCTTCCAGTGCCAATAGCATGACACAAATATAGGGTGAGAGAATATGATCAACTGTTTCAGCTCCAAGTGAAGCAACTGCACATTACTGCAGAACATCATGGCAATTTTTATCTTAATGGTTCAGTCATATGATGTGGAAGCCATGACTGATTGTAGAGAAGGCAAGAAAGAACTGCACAGTTCTGTAAGACATTCAGGCACCAAATTGTCCCTTAGCAATGGGGATGGTATGTAATTTATTCTCCTGTAGTAAATGGGAAGGTTGCAAAGACATTTAGACAAAAGTAGAACACAACAGAGTTCAGAGCTCTGTTATGGTCTTCAGGCTTAGGGAGTATAGTGCCTGGGCACCTCTGGTGAATGGTGCAGATTTCTTCCAGGGAGCAAAGTAATATGCAATGCTGAGGCTACTAACATCTCTTAATATGAGCACACGCTTCCTTGTGTCCATGATCTGAATATGAAAAGAAGGGGTCCCATGCCACTGGGAGTCTGATTTCATTGAAGAGGACATTTTGAGAAAGGCTGTGGTAGTTTTAATTGCCAGGGACAAAATCTGAAAAAGGGCCATTCATGTTTAAGTGTGACGTACAAGATTCACACAGGCTTAATATCCTCCTGATGCATCTAACATGACTGACGCTTCCACTGTGACTGTCTCCTTTCATGCCCACAGCTCAATGTTATGATATTGCTGTAAATTGGGACTAGTGTACAGAAAATGTGTCTTGCTGGGACAATGTGTAATGTGTGGTGGGTAATGTTTGACAGGCTTTTACTCTCAGTTAGGTGTAGGTCTAACATACAT
Source organism: Manacus vitellinus (assembly GCF_001715985.3). Taxonomy (NCBI): domain Eukaryota; kingdom Metazoa; phylum Chordata; class Aves; order Passeriformes; family Pipridae; genus Manacus; species Manacus vitellinus. Next base: position 5,773,737 of record NW_021940534.1, read on the forward strand.
GTGACGAAGTAAGTATATATTTACAGAGGGATGTATTTAGCTCAGTGTCAGTAGCAGCTGAAAACTTGATGGATGTTTGCTTAGCAATAAAACACTCCTTTGAAGTGTCATCATTTTTCACACTTGGATAATTGAAGTACAGTTTCTACAGGAAAACAACATTTGTGCTTCTTTAGGTTCTGTCATATCGGGCCTGATGCACCTTGTGAGATGTCACCCCTCCACCAAGAGGCAATGGGGCTGTTACAAGGGGACACATGGCTCAGTGGTGACTCCAACTTCACTGCCTGATTTTGCAGCTGCAGGCCCTATCTAGAGGGTTCCCACTGTACACATTCAACAAGCAGGTAGCTGTCTTACTCAAGTGAATGGGAATCCCAAGCCAGGTGTGATTTCTAAAGCTAGAGCTGTCACGAGCCTTCAAATAATTTTTTAAAACTAGCATTATTATTATTCAGTGAAGGGGCTTTCCCCTGGTACAGCTAGGCCCATTTCATGTTCGGGTTTAAGTGGAAATTAAAGGGCGTTTGTACTAGGTAAATGTAGCCTGTGCAAAATCACACTTTTTACTGGTAACGTGTCCTCTTGCAGTCAAGGCCCACAGTAAAGGTCTCCTCCTTCTCCTTCTCCTTCTCCTTCTCCTTCTCCTTCTCCTTCTCCTTCTCCTTCTCCTTCTCCTTCTCCCTTCTCCTTCTCCTTCTCCTTCTCCTTCTCCTTCTCCTTCTCCTTCTCCTTCTCCTTCTCCTTCTCCTTCTCCTTCTCCTTCTCCTTCTCCTTCTCCTTCTCCTTCTCCTTCTCCTTCTCCTTCTCCTTCTCCTTCTCCTTCTCCTTCTCCTTCTCCTTCTCCTTCTCCTGTGAAACTTGTGGCAAACCTCTGAGTAGAAACCATATCTCTCAAGCCCAGGATTAGCTCCTTAACCACAGGGCTGTGGTTCCTTTCATGTTGTTTTCTTTTTGTCACACGGTGTGGTATAAATGTTGGAGGCCAGTTTTATTTCTTCCAATGGTAATCCACACAAGTTGGATGATGGACTGCCTTCTGCTGATTTGTAATTCAGCTGAAGTTGCTGGACTAACACCAGAGGTGAATCTGATCCTTCCCTTTGCATATGGATGTATATTCTTTGTGGGTTCAATGTATCTATAAGCCTGGAAAGTATTGATTTTATATGCAGAGTATCAAATATATGTGCCTAGATTTCACTGATAAGATAGAATTGTGATATTTCTCTCATTTTCACATTTGAATGGAGAATTGGCTGGAGGGGCATTTTTTGTTGGTATCATATGAATGTCTGGTGATACATTTCAGTTAGCAATAATTACATTACATCTGCTGTGTACAGAAGAGGAAACTAATTCTTCTTACGAAGCTACAGTACATGGATAGAGATTTTGAGTTTTGTACTGTTACATTTACTAACCACATAATTGCATATTTAGTCCTATTACACCAGAACCTGAAATGTTATGGTGCAGGGTATAATTACACCATTTACTCTTGAAGAAACCCTCAAGATATAATATAAATAATAGGATTGCAGATTCATAGAAATTAGAGATGGGAAAAGAGCCTATTAGGTCATCTGCAACCCAGTGAGAAAAATTATAAACAGTTTGCTGGAGTGTATCTTATCATAGGCATTGATTGCCCTTTCTATCTCCTTGTGCTAGAATTCCCCCAGAATCCAGCAGAAGAGCTGCTTGACAGTGTGGGAGAGGGACTGTGAGCCAGTGTCTCTGCACTAGCTGACAGCTGTGTAGGAGAACTGGCAAAACCACACCATTTTCCTCCAGCAGTGGAAAGTCTGCCCAGAAATCCATGTAAAGATGTCTTCTTTTTACCAGAGGCATCAAATCTATGGGCTGCGTTGGTTGCTGGCAGAAGTAGGGATGAAGGCTGTTACACGTCCTGGGCTACTCTCTGCACAGGACTCATGCTGAAGTTTATGCTAGTCACATCATTCATCTGGCCTAGAATTTAGACCCTGGTCTTTTCCTCTATGTAGTTATTTCATTGGAGTGTAACTAGCAGTTAAAAAGTATCCACAAATATTAACAGTAGTTCTTCTCTAAAATAGCTATCTATCTTTCAACCTTCTTTTCCTCCATAACGGACAGCAGCCTTCTAAGAGGTACAAAGACTGAAGAGATGGCCATGAAGTTGTACAGGTTGCTTCTCAGTTTGCTACCCTCTGTCATCATTACTCTCTGCTCTCTCCTTGTAGGCACTTCAGCCTATGTTTGCTCACTTACTGGTTTTCTTCTTTCTTCTCCTCTCTTCACTTTCTTATCACTCTTTGAGAAGCTGGTGCTCCTGTTTTTCCTCTTCCTCCCTTACATGCATAGGAGAGCCCAGAGTCAAGAAGAAAGTGTGTGGTTAAAACCACCTTCTGAACATGCTCACCCATGGTGCATTTAGATGAGAGTAGAAAGAAGATAATTGTAATTGGAGTTTTATGGCTTCAGCCAGCTTCACTTTCATTAGTTCCTACTGTAGGTGTATGAGGGAGAAGTTAATGCCACCATCCCTCCGCATCATCTGTACGTGTCTTTAGGCAGGCCTCCAATGACACGTTTTTCAATTCCATGCTCTTTTCATTAGCTCTCACATGCTGCTAGTGAATTCGTTGCTTACTGTCTCTCCTTCCCATGTCAGGGATGGGTGTGAGCTCTGGAGTGCTCTGAAGCACCTGACTGAGTGGAAAGCAGTCCTGTCATGATGCAGCACCCCTGGGGGGAGGGTGACTGCAAAGGTCATGCCTCAGGGAAACAAATCCTTTCCCCAGGACAAAACCAGTGGTGCACTGGGGGATCTCAAGGCACACCTTCTGCATGCTGGGTTGTTAGTGGGCCGATGATGTCTCTCCATCTCTGGGGGTCAGACCTGACCTGCTGTGGAGCTTCATGAGTTCGTTCACTTTGGGGGATCTCTGCTGGGGATCTGGCCCTTTTTTACTCGATCCTGAACCAGCAGCGCAGCATTCCTGAAAGATGACTGCAGTGATGAGGCAATTAATTACAGAGCTGACTTGACTGTATGCTCAGGTTTAAACAAGTTTGCATCACCAACATTCCCCTGGTAATTGCTTTTAAAGGAGCAGAATGGGCTGTGAAGCTAAAACCATCTGGGCACATGTGGCTGTGCAGAAGGACAAGGGTGGCAGGGAGTCTAGAGCAAGGACTTGGTTCCCCATGAGGAGAGCAGTACAAGGGAGATTTCAGAGTTTTTGGTTCAATGTCATTAGTTGCACGTGAACTCATGAACTTATTCTGTGGAGAATGGGGTCCTGTATGTCAGGCCAGGATGATCCTTCTTGAAATCCCAATAGACCTGGTATCATACCAGTAACAGAGATTAATTGCAAGATGCTTTGGGAAGACTGCTTCTTCCTGATGTCTTCCAGCATGAAGAGCCAGATGAGTGTGGTTTTCAAGAGCTCCATGCAGTCAAGAATCACTACCTCTAATAACATGCAAACATGGAAATATGCAGGTGCCCTTCACCTGTGGCAATCACCTCTTTTAATATTATGGACCTTCTTGCTGCCACAAAATAGTTTAGACTGAAGTGCATGTGAGATACAATCAGTTAATAATAATCTTTTACAAAAAAAGAGTAAGAGCAAAACATACTAACAAGAAAAAGGGCATTTGGAGGCACAGGAAGCATGGGAGAGGGCCTCTTTTGAATTATTGTATCCCATTGCAACCAGTATCTTCTGCTGCTGTCCTTTGAATTTCTTAACTTGTGCTGAAAGTTTTTCTTTAGCATTTCTGTGGAGCCTTTACAAAAATTAGTAAGCCCTTTTTAGGCCACAAAAGTTGATCACTTCACTGCAAGCTGCATGTTCATATCTGAACAAAGTTAGGCCCCTGTAAAAAAGAAAAAAAAAATTAATTTGCCTCAACATCTACTCTTAGTGGTTTTCAGAGGTGGACTAAAGAGAGTTCTTCCAGATACGCAAACTTAACAAACAGCAGGTTAGGTCCATGCCACCCATTAAGTTTAGAATGCACTGTAATTCCGATTTCAGGCTGTGTTTTTATTTAAACCCTATCTGTAGATGTATCTAATAAATACTACTGGAAACTAATTTACATTCTAAAACCTATTAATTTAATCATAGTCTTTATATAAGTTACTAATAAATAGCAAGTAAAGCAAGTAGAGTGAAACAACAAAATGAGATAACCAATCTAACTTAAATAATGACAAGCACTGCAATCTATAATAAAAAATCACACAAGTTAACACTTTAACAGCATTTGCATCCCAGACTATTAGATCTTTCATACTTAGTGTGACGAAAGTGTGGGATGAGTAAAAACAAGTCCTTACGGGCAAAATTCAACCACGCATGGAAAGCCTGGATAAGATCTTCCCCATTCTTTCTGTTCCACGGAAGGAGGAACTAGAAGAGCCACTGGGTAGAAAATGTGTGTTTCTCCAAGGCAAAGAGGTATGGCAGAACCATGGGGCCTGGGAATGAGTCCAGACATGGTATGGAGGATGCTGTGGTGGTGTTGTCCATGAGATTGAAAGAGCAGATGTTTCAAAGCTTTGCAGCCCGCTCGTGGGGAGGGACATCTCTGCAGTGCTTTCAAACTCAGATGTAAACTGGGAGATTTCACCCCAAAGAAAGGAAAACCTGGTACTTGGGGTAGAGAATGAGATACCAGCAAATCCAGATTTTAGCCCTTTTATTCATTGAATCTCTTTCTGATGGGAATTGTTACTAGGTTAAAGCTGCTTCTGGAATTTCAGAGCTCCAGACAGGCAAGGGAGACTGTTAACACCCAACAAAGGTATCAGCACGGGTAGCGAGGCCATGTGTCAGACAGGACTGGAGAACCTGGCCTCTTTTGAAGAAACTCTCTGATGGTGGTGTGCCCTGCATAAAAGAATGACAAGATTTTATAATTAACACTCATGTATATTTAAATATCATACCTTTCAAACCCTTTCAAATTGCTGTCATCTGCTGCTCGATCCAGCCCCGCTTCCCAAAGCAATGGTGACCCCTTTGGCCTCTGTAGGCAACTCCACATCCTTCAACAGCAGTGTCAGCTCCATGTGTCACAGACAAGGTACAGTCCATAGTGCATCCACTGATGGTTAAGAAACAGACTTTGTTCCCAAGAGCTGTGCAGCCCTTGGACTTCTTTCAAGAGCTGTGTCTCTGGTTTAGAGAATTTCTCATTTCTCATTATTATTGCTCTCTGAGTCTCTCACACCAATTTCCTTGTGTTTCCAAAAATCAAACAAGTCCTGAGTGCTATGACTCCTCCCTGAGGGAGGAGATTTATTGTTTTGGTGAGAACCACCCACTGGCCAAGCACTTGCATAGGTCAGTTCCTGAGCGGCAAAGCCTATAAATAAACAAATTTAGAGATTTGGTGATGCCCCTGGGAAACTTTACATCAACACATTTGTGTAAAGGCAGCTCCAGGCCCATGCCTCTCCCATTCCTTTTACTTTTAGATACTTATTCCCAAGAACAGAAGACTTCTTTCTTGGGGCCATATTTTTTAAAGTGGTCCTATCTCTGCATCCAAGTGTGAGACTATAATAATAATAATAATAATAACAACAACAGCAATAACAACAACAGCAACAGCTAATGATGATGATAAGTGTAATACCTTTCACTTATGTCTTTCTCATTGCTATGATTTGCATTACATCAGAAATGTACAATAGAGGCTCTCTGCCAAGCAGATAACCAGTGTTGACCTGAAGAAGCTATGCTCCAAGACATAAGCAAGCACCAAATAAAAACACACATGCAAAATTATATACACTCACATATATGGCCTCAATCTGATTCATCCAAAGAGATGAAAGCAGTTGGCAAACAGCAATTAACTCATTTTCATGCAACAGATAAGCATCATCTTTCTATCTGATGGATGAGCAAGACAAGTTAAATGACTTGCCCAAGGTTACACAATGCATCAGGGCAGAGCTTGGAAGCAGTATAAAGAAGTCTTCATTCCCTGATCTAACTTTCCTGTTTTTGACTTTCATCTGAATTTTCAGTGTACAGAAGAACAGACTTTCAGAAATGTGCGCGTACACACACACACACATACACTTGTGAACCTGGAAGATAAAAAGACAGTAATGTTGGACTCTAACTGCATCTGGTTAGCAAACTCCCCTTGAAGACCTGTATGTTCTCCACAGCCTCTTAGCTTGCACAGTTTAAAAAGCTGGAGCCAATTAGCATTTGATTTTGAGTAACAAATTTTCTTTTACAACACAAATTAAATCTGTCTCTCTCTTGATGTTATAATTCTCAGTTTTAATGTCACTGAATTTTGGCTTTGGGTAAACAAGAAGCAAGAGTTACTGGACAATTGCAAAGGGATGCTTTTTGTAACTGCAGCGAGACTGCAACCATTTAAGCTGCTTCCTTTTTTTTTTTTTTTTTTTTGGTGTCTACCTGAGAGGAAAACACTTACTGTTAATCTCATAGCAGTAAATTACAGAGAATTCGTTCACTTCCATAATGTTATCTACTCAAAGATCTTTAGAAATATTATCCACTAATTCAGTATGACAACACTGCTATAAAGGTATATGGGGCTTCTCCACATTTTCCAGAGGAAAAAATTGTTGAGGGAAATTTGAAGGTCTGCTTGTCAGCAACAGTGCTGTGTGGATGGTATGTGTAGGTGTAAAGAGCTGGGCATAAGAATGTAATAGTCCACTTCCAGGGACAAATCGTAATATGCATATAAGGCAAACTACTGTACCCAATAGCAGTGAAATTTAATATCACACAAGTAAGTGACTTACCCAAGATCTCAAAGGAAATCTGTGGCAGAATCAGGAAAGTGTCCCACTCTGGTTCTCGAGCCACAAAACCACTTTTCCCTTTGAACCTCTAATCAGTCTTTTCTTTGATTTAAGGTTGACTGAGATGAGCTGATTAAGTTTCCATGTATCATCTGGAAGCTTCAGAGCAGGCTTGTTTTGCTAGACATTCCCATCAGCCCCCATAGTTTCAGGCCTTTTGATTATAAAATGCTTTTTACGTTAGTCTTCGTGGAAACTCCCTTTTTCTTTTGTTTTAATCATTTACAAGCTGGAGCCTTGCCAATTTATGTAACATGGTCTCATCCTACTCATTATTTCATCATAATCCTGCCAGGTCTTTATTAAATATATTTCTTCCCCCCTTTAGTAAAAAAGGGATGGGTGCCTGGGAACCTGGATATGCAAAATGAGTGGGAATGCAGACTTTTTTTTCTTTCTCTGGGTTTTTCACTCTCTTTCATTCCAGACTCAGAAATATCAGTGAGAAAGGTTATCTTCCCCAGTTGTGGGAGAGTAGTGTCTGTCAAGTTTAGGTGGGTTACTAGTGAGGGGTGGGGGTCTTACTCCCTCCAAACTCCAAGAGGGAGCCAAGCCACAGACTTTGAGATCTTAATCATGATCCTAGCACACAAACCCCTGTAAAATTTGCTCTATACGTCAATGAAGCAGGTTTTTAGCCTCCCTAGATACCTCCCAAGCCTTTTGTACCTGTTGTTTAGGTACTTTTGTTTTCCTATCTCCTTTCACTGCTTTGGTACTTTCCTTCCCATCTCATCTGTTATTTTTAAGGCGTATGCCTCGTTAATTGAAAAGCTATATAACCCCCTGTGAATTTTCACCACCCACATTCACCTCTCTGAAGGCCAGGAGCAAATCTCTACAACATGACACTGAGAAGTATGACCAAGTCATCCTCGAGGGACACAGTGGTGCTTTTGACATGGTTGGACAGTTCAGGAAGCAAGGGCATTGGATACAACTGAATCCTGCTGGTGAAGCCTGACCATGGTGCTACATCCATTTTGTAGATCCACGGTGTTACATCTGTTTGTAAGGATTTGTTTGAGGACTCCTTCTGTCTTATAAGGACCTGTCTTGTGAGGAAGTAGTCACAGGAGGTTAGTCCAGGGCTGTAGTCTGTACTGTTCCTACTTTATAAAACCATACTTTTCTTTATGGCTTTTTTTTTTTTTTTTTACTCAAACAAAGCTATTAAGAGATGAGTGATTCAGTACTTCATGTAGCAATTCCTGGGTCAGGCAGTTTCCTGATGATCATGTCATTGAGCAGATCACAGGTCCCAGTCTGTCCCTCTAACTGCCCCTCCATCTTCTTCATTCAGAGCCAAACACGCAGCTGCCATGGGATCCAGTAACATCTCCCTGCCAACAGCTGCTGGCAAGTAGTGGGCCCACTAGCCTTTCCCAGACATTTTTCTCTGCTGTGGCCCTTGTCCATGAGAGGATTTCCCCACCCTGTGTTTGCCTCCCATGAGCACAGACTGTTTTGCTTGTTCCCAGGATGAGAATTTTCTGATGTAGTTTGCATATATGTTGAACCATTAGCTTTTGTACAGTTACACTAACTTGTGGTTTCCTATGAGTGCAAGGTTCTACTTACCCCCAGTGGTTTTCCAAGCCTTTAATTGGCGATAACTATCAACATTTCTTGGTTTTAAGAGAACAGGGGCTGCCATTACTTAAACTTTCTGCTGTGTTGCAAACCCTTTAAAAAGCAACTCGCACAAACTTCTTTACCTTGACTTCATGGAACCCATTTTAGTGACAGAAAGGGACTTGGCACCACAGAATCCAACCATGCTTTATTAGTGTAGGTGTTGACTGCACATTGTACAAGATCTTCTTCTTGAAAAACAAGCCTTGTTTATATATAATTACACATGATGTTGTATTTCTGTCATTGGAATTGTGCTGTCAACTGAGATGAGGACCCTGGGCTGGTATTTCAGGGGTATTCTCCTCAAGATCATCCCCATCCCCCCAACACTCACACGTGGCTTATTTCAGTGCATTTCAAGTACAAACACGACTGCTCTTCAGAAGTACTTTTATGAGCCTTGAGGGTAAGTCATCTCTGGCAGGGATGATTTAGCAGTATGCCTTTGAGAAGGTGAACTCCAGCAGAGGAAGGGAAATCACTCCAAACCTCTCACAAAGGTGGTGGCAGCTCTTTAAATGCAGATCCCGAGAGACTCTTTTCACCCCTCTCCAACACAGCGCCAGGCAGACCTGAGGTATGCACTTCAGGACTCTACAGTCCACATCATATTAGAGACTTATAAAAATAATATAAAATGTGTGCTAGAGGTAAGTACCCATCACTGCCAATGGAAAGCATTAAACCCAGGATGTTTGAACTGCATTCAGGAGGATTGGGCAGGTTCATGTTTAATCTGAATAAGAGAAAGGTAGTGTGGAGACTGTGCCAAAAAGCCACAAATATGTGCTTACCTCCTAACAGAGAGGCGGATGAAACCAACTCCAAGACCTTTGGCTCCAAGGAAGTGCTCACTGGAGGCAGAAAACAGTGCAAGTAGGCCAGTGGGAGCTGGAAACAAAACCTCAAATAAAATACAATTGGGAAACCCAAAGGTCTGTAGTGAATCACAGGTCAATTTCCTGGAGGGAAAGGAATGAACATAGGGCCCCAACAGAAATAGTTGTCAGAAATAGTGCTGAAATTATAGTTAAGCAGCTATGATGACTTTGCTTCTGTCTCGGTTCAGAAGCAGCTCAAGAAATAGCAAAATACATTGGGATAGCAAAGGTACCATGGCTCTTTCCCAGCTTCATTTTCACTTGCCTGCTACTTGTCTCTACGGTAATTGCTGAATTTGTGCTCCAATTTTGTCCTAATTCATGGAATTAATGATGTGGAAAGTGTGAATTTCTGAGGACATGCAGCAAGGAAGTAACTTTTTCAGGAGCTGCAGTTATTGCAGAGTTATTTGTTTGACTCAGACCTGATGGTAATGTTGTTTGTGGCTTTTAACTTGGCAAATGGGAATCCCAATATTGAACTATGTGATGAAAATACTTTTCAACAATACCAGTGTCTGGGAGGGAAGGAACATCAAGACTGGCCTCATGGTTTATGTTTCCAAAGATGGCTTTTACCTTTTGGTGCTCAGCTTTTGGATACCAAACTGGCTGACCAGCTCTTTGTCTGTAACTGAGCAACAATGAGATCCACTGAGTTTCTGAAAGAATGCCATTACAAACACAGTCCATTTATTAAAGCTGAACAGCCTCTAAATAAGAGCATTGTATGGGATGTATGTGAGTATTTAAGTCTATATAACTTCTCTAAGCTAATGCTGAGAGTCAGTTTTCCTTCCTCATGTGGTGTCACAAGGAAACTGGCAACGAGTCCTAGGAGAGGGACAGGACCATGAGTGGGACGGTCAAACTCCAGGTTTTCTAGGGGTGACAAGGATCAGGAGATTATAGACAAGCAGGCAAGCATGGACACCCTGATGTGTGGGTAAAGGAGCAGTGGTTGCATGGACATGGCTGGTGGCAGGGTGTTTTCCCAAGGCAACTCTGCATCTACCAGTGTATCAAACTAAATCAAATTGCTTCCAGCACAGCCTTTGTGGAGAACTGGCTGTTGAATGGGAGGACACATCAAAGAGAGATGTCAGTACTATGGAGCTTGGCATATTTTAGCTGCAGACCCCTCCTGAAGTCACAGCTCTAGTTTGTCCTGTTCTCCTTTGCTGTAGCATCCCCAAACCTACAATCTCAGTGCAGGCTTGGTGCTTCCCCTTTGGGAAGTGTTAGTCTGCAAAAAATCATCTTGTAATTTTAATACTTACATCTTTGTTTCACAGTGGGGCTCTAGAGGCTTGCAGCCATCTTTCAGGAGGTTCCAGTTCAAGCTGTAGTTGTTAGTTATGCTATGCACTGGAGCAGCACTCACACAAAACCAACATGGCAGCTGGTGCTGGGGTTTCATGGACACATAACAGCCCAAATGCCAAAAAGACGAGGGGAAAAAAAAAATCTATTTAAGCAATTTTTTCCTCTCTATAGGAACTTAGTCTGTCAGCAGCATAAACACTTGCAATCATGCACTTCCTAGGATGCATGTGCTATCGAAAAGGGAGGTGTTAATTGCTGTGCTAATTACAACATGATTGCTTTGCACTTGTTTTGCACTTGCAGGTGATTAAATTTTTAACGAAGCATATTACTTGGCACTGTTAGCACAGTTAACACATTTCTCTCTCTCTCCCCCTCTCTCTCCCCCTCCCCCCCCCCCCTTCTCTCTCTGTTTTTTATGCCTTGGGAGAAGTCCTGCGCTTCAGACCCTTCACTGGCTGCGCTGTGCTGTTGTGCTTGGAACAAGCCTCTGTTTAGGCTGTCGGTAGCGGTACTCCAGCTTCCTGCTCGGAAAGAGCAGCAGCCTGTTATCATCAGGCTCAGCGTGACGGCACCGGCCAGATGCGAATGCAGAACTCACCAAGGTATTAGCTAAAAATTAGGCAAGGCTGTTGATGCCAATCTCACAGATTTCATTTAAAAACTATGCCAGCTCAAGCCAGTCAGGCGGCAGCGGTGGAGGGTGTGCGGGAAGGTGGAGAAATGACAGCAAGTTCCCCGTGATTTATTTCTGCTTTGCTGAGCGGGTTCCCAGCTGAATGAGAACAGGGGAAACTTGCATCTGTTCGATGGGCAGGCTCATATCTCTCCAATAAGGCGGCAATTACACGGCCCAGTGAGGCTGCATGACCAAAGGAAAGCTGGGTGAACCAGCCCATTGGATTTATGGATGGGCATAGATGGTTTTACCTTTCTGGCTGATGCCTTTGCAAGTTCTCTGAAAACTTGTTGCTTCTGAAGGGTTTGAGCTCATCAACCCGAAATGTACAGTGATCTGTCTTTGGTGGAGGTTGTCCAGCCTGGTTATTGCTTTTGAATTGCTTGGCTCTGTGGGCCTTTGTGTTTGAAGGCTGTCCGGTCTATTTTTTATAGCAGTGTGAACTTTTTGAGGCTATTTGGGTTAGGCTGTATGAGTGAACTGGATGTATTATACATAAAAAAGGAGCATGACCTAGTCCTGGAGCATGTTCCTCACAAGAGGCCAAAAGGGCCCTCCTGCATCTGTTCAGGGATGATATAAGTAAAAGGAGGGAAATTGGGTGGACAATGAGAAATACTAGAAATGTTAACAAAGATTATCTCAGCCAGTTTTTTAAAATTCATGAGTAAGAGTCACTCAGTAAGGAAGCACAAGAGGAAAAAAAGATTAGAAACTGATAAGGAAATATTTTTAGATGACACTTAGTTAATCCTGGGAATTTACTGCCACAAAACACCACTGAGCCCAAAAGATTAGTGGGTTCCATAATGGGCTAGGTGTTTGTATGGATAACGAGAGCTACATGAGACCAGATTAAAAAAGCTATAAGGGATGTAAACTCTCAGGCTTCATGGTGTTGGGAAGCAGCTAACTGGTGAGGAGTAAAAAAATACTTCTCCTATGGACAGATCATCCCATGATGGTTCCTTGGGAGTTTCTTACACTGCCCTCTGAGGCAGCTGGTCTTAGCCACTGGCAGGGATGGGGACAGGGAGTGGCAGAGCAATGCCCTGATCCTGCACCCGGCCATTCCTTTGCTTCCATGTGGCATTGTTCTGCATCTGGGCTAGGCCAGGGATACCTTGTACAAATAGAAAGGGGGAAACCAAAAAGGTTACAAGGAGACTACATGAATACTGCTGACATAAATCTTTGCCTCTTGTGCACGCACACACCCAGTGAATTAATAGGAACAAAGGAAAAAGGTTGCTGCTGGGATTGTTTACATAATATGAATTAAAAAGTGCCTGAGAACACCTTCAAAATGAATTAGTTGAATTTATTTTGACTAGATGTTGGTGGACCGTTTTTAGATGCATGTGCTGAATTTTACTGTGTCCAGGCATACACAAGCATACCTTTATGAGGAGTGAAATCCTGAAGGATTTGGGACAGCAGATCTTGTCCCTGGGGAGCTGGCACCCACAGAGGCAGAGAGACCTATGCCCTGTAGCTGATTTGTCTTTAGCATAAAGTACTAAAATAAAACATAATAAATTACTGTGAGGTGATATTCTTACCAAACTGTCGTGACTTGGCAAGTTCAGTCTAGAAGTTCATGGACGCTGACCCTTACACATTAAATATAGATAATGTAAATAGATTTGACCATTGGTGTTAAGGGGCCAAACTCAAGCACCTAAGCCTCACACTTTTTGTGCCATGTAATTGTTCTCATGTCGCCGTTCACATAATTGGAGGACTCAGAGTCCAAGGGGGGATTAAAATGACAATGAGAATATGTTTTCTGTAAAGCTGGAGAGTTTGTATTAAAAATTTAGAATGCTGGCAAGGCGCTCTTTAATGTTTCATGCATTCTTTTGGCCTACAAGTCACAGGCCTTCACCTTTCCCATCATGTTGGCCCTGTGGCCCTGCAGCAGGTCTGACATGCAGGACTGAAGGTGAAGAGTGGGAGAGAACCCTGTGTGCTCCAGGGGAGGCAAAGCATGCACGTATGTGTGTGTGACCTCTCCACGGGGGGCTGAAGAGGTGAGGAGCAAGTGGGTGGTGTCTTCAAAGTCCTGGGGACTCCAGCAAAATGTCTTCAATTGCAGGATTAGGTTTTGCTTGACTTTTGCAGTGCCATCCTTAATAAATGTGACTTGATATCACTTTTAACTGGCAGGTTTCATTATCTGCAATTTCATTAAGAGCAATATCTGCTAAAGGACCACTGACTGTTTTTTTTATTTTTTGCTTAATGGGTTCAATTATATCCGCAGCAAACCCTGCCATTTTCCCCCCTCTAAACTTCATATTCTAGTCTATTATTCACTGTCTGTCTGGCTCCCATCGTACTTTCTCTGCAGATGTCATAACAGAAAAGAGATGAACAGGCAGCTCTTACTTCCTGATAAATTAATGTGCTGCAGTCTAATCCATATCCCAAATGATAAAGTTAACAAGAGTTTGCAAGCCTGTCACATAATCTAAAAAATTCAGATGGATATTTTTCCCCCTCGTGTGGGAGGAAAAAGCTGTTTCGGGGATGAACAGTTACTAATACATTTAAGCTCCAGCAGAATGTCATTGAAATGGCACAATTAATTCATCCGCCGCCTCAATCCAGTGGTGGAGCACTTTCATTGGGAGCAACCTGTTCGGCATGCTGCCGACCATGGCACGCTTCCCAAGGCTGCTGCAGCCCGTCCTCCCTCCTTCGTCTGCTTGCTCCAGCTGGACTCGGGCCTCGCTCAGCTGCCAGCCTTTGGGGGCGAATTTCTGCCGCAGTCTTTGGGGTCAGTCACCTGCAGTTCTCCCACAGTCCCCAGCATGTGGTTACTGGGACATGGAAATGGGAACTCAGCAAAGCCTGCTCTAAATCTGCCGTGACGCTCCAGAAACTGTCGCATGCGGTAGCCTCGGCAGCACATGTTCTCCTGCAAGAGGCAAATTAATTTGCAGACCCTGATGATAGATATCTGTAGACCTGCCACTGCATGATGGGCAGAGAGGGATGCTCTTCACAGTGCCTGCCTCCTGTATGGTTTCACTGGGGAAAAGGGTGTGCAGAGCCTCTCTCTTCACACAGAGCAGCTCAGATATGTGGGGTGAGCATTCAAGGGATGGAGCTTGAGCTGAGGAAAACTGGATTAGCTCCTTAAAAAATTCATGGACTTAAGCCAGTTTATACCAGTTGACAATGAGGCCCTTACTGCATAAGTGCCTGTGGGAGCTAAATGTGCAAAAAGGGTTAATTTAGGTATACCATCCAAAAAAGCGAAATTACTCTAATTCCTCGATCTGGAATTCCTACAGGAAGAATATTTCCTGTAAGACTTTCTCCAGTCATATTAAATATAACAGGTAAAGGCTTTTATCCCAGTATTCTTCAGTGATTTTAACCATAATCCAGATTGGCAGCGGAACGAAGTAAAAAACATAAAGGCAGTAATTAAAACTTTGCAAGCTTTCTGTGCTGCAAAGTCATCAGCTGAGTTATAATGGCATGAAAAGGGCATGAGGGATGAAGAAATCTTCATATCAAAGCTAAGTTGCATATCCTTGATTTCAGTACTTTGTTTTGTTCTTCTTACCAGTTCTACAGTTTGAGTTTTTTTTTCCTTTTTTTTTTTTTTTCTGATGGTAGGCATGGATGACATGATGCTTAGATCTAAAGTTATCATTGATGATGATACAGTGCAGCTCCCTTGTACTTCAACCTGCAACCCCCCTTCAAAATCTGTGCTAAGCACACTTTCAAGGGGCAAGGAGAGATCGGAGGTGGTTGGTGGTGGGATGTTAGCTGCAGTTACTGTGCTATTGGATGGAAAAAAAACCGAGAAGAAAATGGGGCAATAGCTTTTTCAGTATACTGTCTCCTACATGGAGCAGGCATGATGTACTGCAACCCACATGGCTGGGCAGTGTGGGCCAAAACAGTCTCCTCCCAGTCTGCTTGAGGTTCTTCCTTTGCTTCAGAGTCACCTTTGCCAAATGTGAAGAAGGTAAGGCCATGTTCAGGCTCTACTCCTCTCAGTCCCATTTTGGCACATCTGGCATAAGTGCTACCCTCACGCTTCCTCAGCATGAGAGTTTCCATCCAAAAAACAGACGGGAGGCGCAGGTGGATGGGGGGCAGGTGTCCTATAAACAAAGTGCTACCCATGAATGACCAACAAATGTCTCCCTTGCTCAGAGCAGAATGAATTCAGCAGAGGCTGAGCAAGTATAGATGCAGAAAATATCCCGCCACAATGGGACACATTCCTAAATCTAATGCAATGAAAACCACAGGTGCTGACTTTAAGAACATTTCCCTCTTTAGGAGACACTGACAGCAACAACCCATTGTTCAGGAGTTTAATGGTCCCAGGTCAAGGATCCTGCAAGCAGCCCCTTTTCCTCTCGGATGCTTCTGATGCCAAATAGGGGAAGGCAAAGCTTATTCCTGAGGCTGACCTATTTTTGTGGAGCAGCTGCAAGCCAGGGTAATAATCCACTTATCTGGTGAGAAACCCACAACAGCACCTTACAGACAGGCACTGTCCTGCAGAGCTCTGGTTCAGCAGCCTGTGGGTGGGTGCTGACAGCCTCCCCTAGTGCCTCCCCTCAGCTGCCCACAGTGTCCCAGAAGAAGGTCTGTCCAAAAGGTGGGGTGGATTACCAAAACCTTTGCTTGAAATTATAGCTGGTTGCAACTTTTACAGAAAGCCTTACAGAATACCCAGAACTGCCAAACTGGTAAAAGCTAGAATATAGCAGAATATTGTGGGGAAAACCCCTCATTAAAGCATTTCCAGCAAATGACAATACATTTAAGAAGGAGTCATCTGAGAGAACATTTTCCAATGCCTTGCAGTTTCAAGATGGTAGTGGCTGAGAGCAGTTATACCTTGCCGCCTTGCTAGGTGGAGCACAGGCCAGCCCTGGTGCTCAAATGCTGCTAATCGGCTTCAGCAATGTCAGCAGGTCTGGTTTCATGCCAAAAGTGGAATGCTGAAAGGTGACATCTCTGCAGCTCCTTAAAAGGCCACTTAAATCTTTGGTCAGCTGCCAATACAGCTGTTATGCTGTATTGTTGTCTTGGTTGGTTCCCTCATAAGCCTCACATTAGGGATGTTCCTGAGGGCAACAGTTCTGCCCAATTCAGGGCCTGGGTGGGAGAGTGGGAAGGTAGACACTCATGGTTTATGTGCTGGTCGAGGCTGCAGTGAGTAAGCCATTCCCTACTGACCAGGGCATGTGTGCCAGGGAGGGACCTGTTCAAGCCTGTCAAGGAATCACGTTGCTACCACCACGTAACTCTCGTTGGTTCCCACTTATTAGCAAATCTTTCCCATATCAGGAATGAGGTAACTCTCACTCACCCAGTTAGCCATGTCTCCCAAAAGCCTTGCAGGCAAAGAGCGAGGTTCTCCATTGAGCAGGTCTGTGCTATTTGAATACTTTTGCTGAGCTTTCCGTGGATAAAAATTGCCTTACCTCAAGGGACTCTTGTGCCTGAGGCAATGCATAATGTTCTGCTGGGCTTGCCAGTTGAGTGCCGGCAGAGGGTTAAAACTAACTCTTTTTGAGGGTTCAGTGATCTACAAAAAAGAAAGTGGGTGTACCTGAAAAGACTGTGGAGCTCATTATATTTTCTATTTCAAGACTGGTATTGTGATTTATTCAGGGCACACATCTATCTCTTCCCCATATTTTGTAAAAAATAACCCCACGATTGTTATAGAGTAAGAAGATGCCACCGGTTCTGGCCATACACATTTTACTAAGTATTTTGGGTGAAGACATTCCCAAACTTCCTGGGAATTATCTCACAAGGATGAGCTGATCTTCAGCTCCATCCCTCTTGCCCAGAAAATTCTTTCAAACATTGTGGGATACCAGGACCTAATAGTCAGGGAAAAGCATTCTGCTGCCTTTTTGCTTTCTGCGTTAGAACATTTTCTCCTTCTGAAGAGGAGTGGGGCACTACAAGGGCAACTTAGGCCATTATGTTATCAGTATTTTGTGGTATGCTCACTTCCTATACTTATACGTAATATGGGTTTGGTGCTGTTGGATCTTCTCTGTGATGATAATGCTAATAAAGATGATGAAAATAATACTGTTTAAAAACACTGTTCCCCCCTGCATCCTTGTTTGTGGATAGCTTTGCTGTCTGGTAAATCTCAGTATTTAGAACAGATACCTGATGAATTAACAACAGCCAGAGTTAAAAAGCTACAAGTCTCCAGACTGATGGGGAGATATTACAAGTAGGATCCAAAACTGTTGAATGTGAGTGCATTAAATAATACAATAATCCATTCTGAGGATTATATAAAGATATTGCAAAAGAAGGGTTGCTTTAGTGTTCATTTCTTGCATAGAAATCCTGTATGAATAAAAAACATGATTAAAAAAGTTGTTTCATGAGCACTGGAAATAACGAAGCCTGGTTTCACAGAATCACAGGATGGGTAAAGTTGGAAGGGACCACAGTGGGTCATTTGGTCCAACCTACCTCTTCAAGCAGAGCCAACCTAGAGTACATTGCACAGGATTGCATCCAGGGAGTTCTTGAATATTTCTAGTGAGGGAGACTCCACAACCTCTCTGGACAATCTGCTCCAATGTGCAGTCACCTATACAGTAAAGTTCTTACTAAAACAGTTTCCAAAAGCTCCCCTCTATGTGGATCCTCTGCTGGCTGAGACAGATCTCATTAGCTTCAGTTGGCACCAGTAAGTTCTTGTATCTTTTTGTCCACCTCTTTTCATAAAACTTACAGGGACATTTATTCTACCTCTTGGCTTGGCTGAACCCACAACAGGTTCAAAAGTGACTGTACAATATGAGGGGACATACAGATCTGACCACAGGGTGACCTTCTGTGTCCAGAGAAAACCAGAGCCATGGACTGACTGTTCTCCTGTGACATCCCAGAGCAAATGGGGTGTTCGGTGGTGAGGAAAGCTTACAACATGCCCCTGGCCTGTTGTTGCGTGTAAAGTGGACTTGTGTTTGTACACTGATGGCATTCATATGTCAATATTTCTGAGACATTTAGAGAAATCCTCAGAGTGGAGGCTAGCCTAGAGATAGGTATCCCTTTAGGTCAATTTTTCAGGAACATCAGGTGATATTTCCTTCATCTCCCACTGACCAAGAGCCATGGTGCAGATATTACCCAGGGGGTTCAGCCTGGCTGCCCTTTTGTCTGCAGGACCCTGTGCAGAAGAATCTTTTCGGAATAAATTCACATCATTCTCCAGCAGAGGAGAAAGAAGTAGTTTTCTTTTCTTTCTTGAAGCCAATATAAGAGGCATGCCTACATCAGAGGGCAAATCAGAGAAATGTTATCCCTATGTTCCAGTGGTTACAAAGAAGATGGAGACTCCCTTTTTACAAGAAGTCAGTAGGGGTCATGGGTACAAGCTATTCCTGGGGAGATTCCAATTAGATACAAGAGGAAAATTTTTTACAGTGAGAACAATCAGCCATTGGAATAATTTCCCAGGGAAGTGGTGGATTCCTCAAGACTGGACACTTCTAAGATTCAGCTGAACAGAGTGCTGCACCTTCTTGTCTAGACAGTGCTTTTGCCAAGAAAGATTGGACCAGACAATCCTTGAGGTCCGTTCCAACCTGGTATGCTGTGATTCTATGAAATCCATTTTGTGAGTTATCCACAGGGTACTCCTCCAAATGCAGAAGGCTACTGAGCTACAGATGTCCTTCATGTTCAGCAGCCCTGGAGGGGCCCTTAGAGGTCCTCTGGGGACTCTGAAGGTTGCCTAGCTACCCTAGGATGAGAACTCAGGGACATGAGTTGGCCTTTTAATCCTGTCTTTTTAAATTAAAGAGGTTGATGATGTAAGCTACTTTCATTGCTAGTGATGAGTTGTGGGCGAGTAAAAGACTGGACAAATTTGAGTCTGTTATAGCTCAGACCTATCTTTCTGGTATCTAACACAATGCATGCATTTTTATTTCTCGCTTTCTTCAGACACATAAAAACATTTCACTCTGGAACACAGCAAGAACAACATGATGAAACCACATTGTTTCATCAGATGGAAACCTGTATAATTTCAAGTGATCCCCATTGAAGTTTAAACACACAGAAGACCACATTTTCATTAACTCGCCAATATACACAGATTTTACAATGGTACTTTGGAAGTGGGTGCCCATCTGCAACGCAGGGACATCTTGTTAGCAGATGTTATTTGTCTGAGAGGTTGAACTTTTTCTAATGACAGTACTTTTATTTTGTTTTTTAACATTTACAGGACACTGAAGAAATGTAAAGGCAAGCAGCAAATTTTTTACTAGTTTATAATACTGTATAAAGACAACTTGTTATTTTTACCTTGCAGACAGATTTGCCCACAAAAGTATGTGTGGTCAAGGTGAGCCTGTTTATGTAAGTAGCTGTTTCCTAGTATTCTAGGGAATTCATGAACGTAAAGCATACAGATAAAATTCCTCTCTGTGTGGGTGCATTTGTTGAGCAAAGTTGTCAGATGTCTGTTAAAAGGAAATAACACTTGTATAGCAGGTTTTCACAGATGTAGTGTGTGAAAATTATTATTAAAGTATTTCTAAGATATTTCCAGCAGAATGAATGGTGTGTGATTTGTGAAATTAAGATTTTGTGGCCAAAACACAAAGAAAGTCAGAATTTGAATTCAGACATGGTTTTCCTTCTGTGAGACTTCTAGATTGTTTGCTGTGAAGAAAACTATTTCAAGATGCTTGTCTTGATATTTTGATGCACTAATTCAGGTAAGTAAATACCAAAAACCCCAATGATGTGGGACCACTGTGGATATTCCTCATGGAAATAGGTTCTGTTCATTTCCACTTTGCAGTGTCAGGCTAAACCCACTCCTTCTCCCTTTTGACTCAGGCTGCTGAAATGCTTCTTTCCCAAGTCAGATATTTTTTGCTGGGGGAAGGAGGCAGCCTACAGACTGTACCAGATTCAGGAGTGGTTCAGGAGAACTCTCTGTCTACTGCCCATCTTTTGTTTCCCAAGGAAATGAGAGAATGAACAGGACACGGGGCTGAAACTCTTCCTCTGATAAAGAGCAGCAGTTGGGGATTTTCCTGATTTAAAGCTAAGCAAATGGGCTCTTTACACTGCTGAAATCTACCTTCAAACAGGTAACCCGGAGCACTATTGGCAGAATACGTATGTGATGCTCTTGGGCTATAATAACCTTCGGGGGACCTTCTAGGCATGAATCAGGAGATGCCTATTAAAGCTAGTGTTGCCACCATTCTCATATGCTCTTCTTGCTGTAGTCAAAGTTTTAATTACCACTCCCATTCATGAAGATGGGTTATTGGCTTAAACTTCAGAGTTTGGGTTGTTTGTTTGTTTGTTTGTTTGTTTTTTTTAATTGTATGGTGGAGGGGAACATGTTGGTTTCTATTCCTTTCAGTGGTGAAGAAAGAGCTCTGAAGTTAACCCAAATGCATCCTAAAGATGAAAAGAACAAAGAACAGAAAGACCATGATTTGAAAAGGAACATTCTTTTCTTTCTTTCCTCTCTCTTTTTTTTTTTTTCTTGGAAGCCAGTGCTGTGAATTTGCCCTGATGGATCTTTTTGAATGCTGGAGGCTGGCAAACAGAGGTCAATCTGAATAAATATCTAAAATAAATAAACCCAAAGCATTTGTATTCCCAGATATACACATAAACCAGCTCCACCCCGATTAATCAGGTCTGACTGTACTGTGTAATACTTACCATTTTTTAATTAAAATTGAGAGCTCTAACTGTCCAGAGAGCTTCATGTGTGTTCTCTGAAAAATTACAGCACAAGCAGAGGCCATTTCTTTCCCTACTCCTGCTACAAATTTCCTACTGAACTTTAAAGGCAATTTCAGGTGCAGCTGAACACTATCCGTTATCTTTGCCTGTACTCCTAATCAGAGCAGCACAATCTGCCTCCAAAAACATTTGTTCTGAATGGCTGCTGTCTCTGAAAGCAGATGCTCTTGAAAATGCAGCTGTCAATAGCTCCACTTACCAGTGTTTTCTTACAAAGAAATATTTCAGTTAAGGTTTACTTGGACTTAACTACGTGCTTATGATCATGCTGGTGAGGTATAATATTTTTGCCTGTGCACATGGAACAAATCAATAAGCTGCTTCTTCTTGACCCTGGTTTTCCTTTTGCTCTTGCCTATATAAATCAGGAAGATCTCTGCTCAGATGAGTAGTTACACCTGCCTAAAATTGCTGGAGATGAGTCTCAATTCCTTTGTTTGAAGCAGAAAGAGGTTTTTGTACAGGGAGACAATAAACAAGTACTTCATGGTTGTCTTCTTTCTGTGCTCTGTTTTTTCCCTTTTTTATTATTTGAACGAATAAACCTTTACTCATATATTACACCAAACCAATGACTCCATCTAGCTTCCCACAGCATACTTTTTATAGCAGAGAATACTCCTTTCTTGTCTTGCTGAAGCACATATTTTCACATAATTTGCACTGATAATATAACTCAGCTGAGTAGCTTGATAGAATATATCACTCTTCACAGTCTAGCAGTCCCCCTCCTTAAATAATGGAAGTGGTAGACTCTTGGTAGTCTTGATTTTAAACATTTTAAATATATATAATGATTTGCATACTGTGCGGTGATTTGTAAAATGTGAATCCCTACAAAACCATGGTTACCAAGCATAACATTATCTTATTCTTACTTACACAACCAGTAAAACAGCTGGAGGTCTAAAATCATGGCCTGGCATTAAATGCATTACTACATTTTAACCATGCACGATGAGGCTGTCCTTTCAATTGGGAGACAGGAAGAGAAAGAAAGTGTAGTGATTACTGGAAAATTAACACCTCCCATTTTAATAGACTGATTATATCCATGGCACTTAAATAGAAACCCTTCAATTGAAATGAATTGGAATTTTATCTATCTATCTAAAGAGTGAGTAAGGCACAAGTGGCTTTGAGCTACACAAATAGTAGTATCAATCTTCAGAGTGGAAATGGAGTATTAGTGGAAATGGAGTATTTTACTAATAGAAATCATGTCTTTTGTTCCAAGACCCACCAGTGTGGCACTATTTAAATTTCTTTCTTTTTATTCCTTTCCCTGAAAGAAGATCCATAACAAGAGTGCTTCCCTAGTTTCCCTTTTTAACATTCATAATTGTAACCACCTGGCACTGAATTAAGTTGTAAGCCATGAACCCCGGTCATTGTAGCATGCACATAAAGTTTAGGATTGGGTTTCCTCACCTTGAGTAACATTACCAAGCTCCATCAGTAAACCTTCAAAAGAATGATGTCAAAGAAGAACAGTTTTGCTACTGCACATGGTGTCTCAGAAATAACGCCTTAATTGTTCTTCCAAAAATATGCCTTCATGAGCCTTGTTCAACTGTTGAAGGTCTCCTGGGATGCAGTCCAAGTGGGGGCTTTTGCCTGGCAGCAGGCTGATGGAAGGCAAGGTACTGAGTCCCTATGGGGCAAGGGAGTTACCCCATTCTCAAAGAATACCACCAAAGACACCTGGAATACCATAAAAGCAGGCAATGTGGTACAGCTCAAAACAGAAGTTTCTCAAAAGGTGTCCTTAAATTCATTTATTCATGATAAAGGCCCAGAAACAAACATTCCTCCTTATTTCATCCGTTTTCAAACATCATGGTACCTTCTTGCAGAGGGTCCCCTTTTGGATCCAGAAGCACACTCCACCAAAATCACCCCAGAAAGCTCCCAAATTCCTCAGATTTCAGGAATCTGAGGACTACCAGCAACATGAAGGGATCACTCAGCACCTGATCAATGTGACTTCAATATCCAGTCAGTGAAGCAGGTGCAGATTGAAAACTGTCAGCACTTCTCAAATCAGCCCCAAGATACTGCATGCTCTTTCCTCAGATAGATCTCTTCTTCTGCAACTATAAGCCCATTCATGGCATGTGGTAACTGAAGTGAGAGTAAACAGTATTCTGATGGCTCCTCCAACCCCAACAAAAGTATAAGGAAGGGTAGCTAGGAGGTGATACACTGCTTTCTTGCTCTGCCCACAGTGGGGAACAGTGGGAGATTTGGCTAAATGCTTGTGACATTAGGAGACTGAGATCTGATTCGTCTGCCTGATAAAGCTATGAACAAGGTAATGGGGGAATAAAAGGAGTTTGACTCTTGTCTCACAACACAAGTTTTACATCAGTGGTATTACTGGCTGTGTTTACACAGGCAGCTGAGCCAGCTCTCAGACTCCACAAAGTCCATTAAAACCAGCTTGTGCAGCCCCCTGCAAAGCCTCCTAGTTCGCTTGCCTCACATGCTCAATGGGCCACACCCACTGCACACCCCTCGTCTCCCCATGTGCCCACACCCTCAAGGTTCAAGGACCCAGCACCCAGCCCTAGGGTCTGTGGTGGAGGGGAGAATGCTTCCCCTCTCCCAGGCTGCCAAATCAAAGCAAGGAGGGAGGGAGGGCTGTGGTATTGCCTGCCCCAGCTCCTCCAGTGTTACTTGACAGTGCAAGTCCATCCTCTGATGTGGGCATGGTCATCCTCGGCTCTGAATACATCCACTGTGTGCTTAAGGAGCCAGGGTAGGAGCTTAGCCCGGGTAAACAGCAGTGCTGTGAATCCACAAGAGCAACATTGAGCTATCCCAGCCAAAAAGGGTCTCTTCTTGGAGACCCAAGAGTGCCTCTCCTTATGGCACAGATAGTGCAAAGGGAAGGTTGTGGTGGTGATGGCATGGCATCCTGGGGTCAAAAATGACTCGTTTACTTTGGAGAGGATCAGAGAAGGACACAGATTATACAACCAAAAGAAAGAATGAGGGTGGTTAATAGCACTGGCAAATAATGGAGGAAAAAAATCTGCACTTTTATTCAAAGAAGAAAATGAGCATTGTAGTAAAAACGCAGACAATCCACACCAAGCACAGATCTGGTTTCTGTGTGTAAATGTGTGGTCTAGCTGCAATCTTTATGGAAGCTGTTCCAGCTTCAAATGAATTTAGTATTTTTGAAATAGTTTAAATGAATGTGGTCTCTGAAAGGAAACAATGGATGTAGTAAACAAGCAAATATTTTGTCAATAGCTGAGCAAGAACGATGCTAAAAATTTCATCAGAGAAGGACTAAGCATGAGATTTCTGTCATTACACTTGTCTAGAGCTTGTGTTAGGTGGGTACAGGGGTGAAGCAGTTCACGGAGAACACACCAGCCCTGCATACTCCAAAGTCAAGAGACAGGTACCTGCTTTTAGCAAATTTCAGCCCTACTAGTGGGAATGTGTTCAAAAGAAGGGATCAGCTTCATGGTTTAAAAATTAAAGGCCTATGCATTCAAAGTGGATCAGATGTGGTTTCATATTTTTAGCACTTGGTCCTTTCCCTTAGGAAACCCTGCCTCAACAGGGAAGTCTGCATTATAGAAGAGTTTGGTAGGGCATCCTGGCTCTCCTGTCCTGGCTCTCCCCTTTCAGGATCTGGATGTGCCAGGAGTACTGATGGTACACTTCAGGGAGAAAAGCTGCCTTCACATGGATCGAGCCAAACCAAGTGCTACCATTGGTGGTACCCAAGTTTTGTTCTATTTCCTCTGCTGCCAGCTCTCTCAGACATGGGCTCAGACCCGTGGCTGTGCAAAGTTTAAGCTGCTTTTTCCAGCTGAACCTGAGTTTTTACTCTGCAGTGAAGCACTTTGTGAGGAAGGAGTGGGCTGGGACAGCCCTTTGTTTAGCCCACTCCTTCTGCACTGTTTTTCAAACGGAGGCCAGTGTTTGCTCCTGGAGTGAGGGTGGCCATCCAGGTTGTAACTGCTGCTCACCTGTCCTCTGTATCCTGCCAGAGGAGCCGGGGTATTTCCATCCAGCACCAGGAAATCTCGTAGGATAGCACCTTCGATAGATCTGCATGGGGGATGAAGCTTACGTAGTAAGCAAAGGACAGTATTTTCCTTTTAAAACAGAAAAAAAATAACAAACCCAAATATGCACACCATGGGCTTGCTAATTACATACACATTCCTGACTTGGAAGCATGTGATTTTTTTTATAGCCTTCACTTTTAACTGGTGTTATTTTTCCAGTTTTTTTTTCTTTTGAGGATGACAAAGAACCTCATAATCTCATTTTACTGTTTGTTGCCAACTATGCCAATTATGGGTCCTTGACCCATAATTGAAAGCTCTGTGTGACTTAGAAAGTCCCACAGATGTTGCCAGAGGAACCTCAATAGCTTTTCTCTCCTTATCGAGTGGGGATGCGGATTTACAAACACACTTTAAGGCCTTTAGTCTGAGCCTAAGCAATTGGCTGTATTTAACAACTCCACTCACTGCTTTGTAAATCCAAAAGATTTCATAGGTTCTGCCTCTTCAAATTTCCACAGAAGAGCCTGTAAATCCATAGGACCAAATAGCTGTGCAGTTAAGGAACTGTCCGTACACAGGCACTATGTCCAGCTATGAATTCACACTTAAGAATTTAACAAAAATGTCTTGTTTCATATGTTTTTCATTCTTATTTTTGATAGGCTTGTCAGCTAAATCCATCTTTAAAATAGATTTTACCAAATATATGCACTGCCCACTGAGATTCATTTAACATTATCTTTTCCGCATGCATTTCCAAGAGAATTAAAGGACCCAATATTCTATTATAATCAGTGGATTTTTTTTTCTTCAACCTTCCTAAGTACCAAAGATCTCACAGGATACTGTAAAGCCCTCTGGAGAAAATTTTCTTTTACGGAAAGACCAGAGTGAAAATTTTCAGTCTGAAATGCACATAAGACTAGATTTTCAAAAGCATAGGCTGCTTCCTCCATTTGCAGATTTCAACCCAACATATCCAAAGTATGATTTTTCAGGGATGCTGAGCAAATGTAACTCCCATGGACTCCAGCCAGATTTTTTTTCGCTTTGCCACAGCTGCAAATCAAGCTCTGCATTGCTAAGGGGACCAGAGAGCATTCCTTGAACAGTTTTTACTTCCAATATTCCCTTACTGTGGAAACAGGCCTAAGTGATACTTGATGGCATTCAGTCACAGATGATACAGCTCGTAAAGCCAAAAAAAAAAAGAGGCAAAACTCAGGTGGTGAAAATTTACCTCAGTGTGTGAGAAAGAGAGGAGGGGGAGAGTTTTTGAGTGAAAGCTTGACTCTTTCAAAAGGAAACAGATGGTTTGCATCTACTGGTATGAATATTACAAGCTTCAGGTGTCCCAAAATGCTGTGAAATGCAACATTAGAATAATATGTCCAAAGGTATCCAGGAAAACAATGCCTTTTGCCTCTGCTACAGGTGATTTAGGGAAACCTTCCCAGAGTTCCTTTTTATTAAGAAAAAACACTTGGCTGAGTATGAGGATCATGAAGAGAAGCTGGCTCCACAGTAGAAAGTACTGTGTCTGAAAGTATTTTTACTGTTTATTTTCAATAGTGCTGAAACATGCCCCCATTAGCACCCTTCAAACCTACCCCCTCCATTCCTTTCTGTAACTTTTAATCGGATTCCTCTTCTCCCCCCAAGCCTACAGTCCTTAATTACATTTTACAGACACAGCAGTGGAGCACAAGCTGGACAAAACAGCTGTGGGAAAGTTTCTGCTTTGAAGGAAATATTACTGGTGAGGATAATTTTGCAGCCAAATAGAGTTTTCCTTTATTCGTATTAACACAGTATCTTCTATCTCCTCCCAGCTAGTTTCCATATATACAAGTGGGCAGCATTTCTGCCTAGTCACATAGTGGCTTCTGCTGAGGCTTTCTGCATTTTCAATCTTGTTAGCCAGTGTTCAAACATGCTGGTTTATTGCCAAGATTTCAAAGATCATAGTTGGACATTTGATACCCAAGCATCACTGAAAGGTCTCTGTAAATTTACTGATATATATTATTGTCTATGATACAGGGCAAAACACTCACAAAAATAGAAGTTCACAAGAAGTTCACAAGTCTTAATGTAGACTTCTAAAAAACCCAGTGACTCTCACTTGGGACAAAAAATATTGAGTGTCCTACACACTTGAGAGACAACTTTTGACTGTATTTCACCTTGGTCTTGGTCAGGGGTCCTCACTCTACTCCTGATACTGTTTTTTTAAAGTATGGCTACTAGCTGACTTGTGGCTAAATGGGCTCTTACGGCATTTCATTCAAGATAGTCTTGGAATATGCCTGTTTGACCTGAGTTCAACCATCAAGCTCAAGGTGGCTTTGGCTTGTATTTGCTTCATGGTGAATCTGCCCAGAAAGACATGCAGAGTATGTTTGTAAGCATTTGCTCAGCAAACAATGCAAGGTGTGATTATCCTCTCATGCCCGTTTAACTGTGGTGTAAGTCCATTTACTTACATGGGATTATTTGTCATTTACATGGCTACAAGAAAATATACTGCAAACTCCTAAGGGTTAAGGATTCATGGGAGAGTGTGGAATAAACTGTTTGCATTGAATCACAGGAGTGCAATTGCTGAGCTAACATTTGCAAAGCATCCTTTCTTAGCAAAACGGATCTTTTCTTTCTATGAAATAATTTCGTGTAGCGGGACTATGATATGTAAAGAAATGTATTTCCTAATTTGTGTTTATGAAAATCTTGTTTTCATATTTCTTTTATGTGTCTGTTATTAGATCTTTTGTTGGATGTCAATAGATGTTGTTCAGTTCTCAAGGGATCTTGAATATTTTTCTCAAGTAACTTATTGAAATCTCTGAATTCTGCAGATCCCATTTTGTTCTGACGATATTTGCTTCTTATTGTTCTTTTTCACTTTTTATCATGTAGCATTGTAAGTACATTAAATTAGTAATGAAAAATGAAACCACAGGAGTCTACTCTATTCTAGATAATGACTGATACGTCTTCTCACTTGTCTGTGTTACATGATAGTGTCATAACTTTCCTTTATATCCCATAATATTTTTCATTATTGCACCATCCACGGCACAGAACTGTAGGGGTTTGTTCAGATTCTAACAATATTTTCCTTAAGTAAATCCATATCTAATAACAACATTTATTTTCTCTTTCTTTTTGCTGTGTAGTGCAAGAAAACACGCTGATTTCTCTTCGACCTCATGTTGGTTTTACAGGTGTGCAAAGATGTCAACAACAGATATTAAAGAAGATACATCAGGACATAAAAGAGGCCAAGGTGCAGTGCCGCTCAGGGGCTACAAAAGCTTTAGCTCCATGCCCTGGTATTAAGTGGGTTAAATATGAATTTGACAGTAAGGAATGGATGGGGGGCTGGTGTCTTTGAGCCAAGATCCTCCCCAGGTGAGTTTGCAGAGGCTGCCCAAGTGACAGGCATAGTTTCCTCCCATTCATTGCAGTCAGCTGCTGCAATTAGGGCAGAACCTGTGGAGAGGTAGTGGCTTTTCTTTCCCCTCTCTTTCTTTTTATTTCAATTTTCCTTTCCCTTTATGGTGCACCTGAATGAGTGCAGCACCTTTGCTTTGGTGTCTTGGAGTAGACTTCAGCTAAACTCTACAGCAGACCTCTGTGGTGGCTTTAGGGTGGACCTTGTATCCTGATTGTATCATTTCTGGAAGCAAACATGGTCCATATTATTGACTGGAGAGACTCTGGTGGTTACTGGAGAGAACAGGAGAACATAAACTGTTCAGAGCCCTTGAAGTCCCAATCCAGTTCCACAGCTGTGCATTGAAATATGTTGTGGTGGAGCACAGGGTCTTCAGAGGTGGGCTTGCTGGAAATTTGAAGCCCTGTGGTGAGTGACTTTAATTTCTTCTGCTGTGTAACTGTATGGGTGTTCCTGCACAGATAGTGTGTGAAGGCTGCTGTGTTTCCTCCTTAAGGGAAGAACTGGGGGAAATATGAAATACAAGGAATTTCCTCCCTTTTCCAAAGTGGAGCTGTGGAAAAGATAAATATCTTTGAGAACTAAAAATGCATTTAGTCACTTGCTTAATGTATTCCTTGATGAATATTTTTGTTTCTAGTAATCTCCATCCCACTGAATTGAATTTTACAATGTGAAGTAAACAGCCTTTAAAGGTGTTTCTGTGGCCCAGTAGTACAGGCTCCTCTTCAGGGATCCTCATTCTCTGGAACCTGTCTCTTTCCTCTTCAAGATAACAAAGACTCTGCCACGGAGATAGGAACTGTGCGATATAATTTCTTCACCCCTTGTTTTCTGTCTGTCTCTCTTCCCCCCCACAGCCCCTCTCTCTCCCTGCCAGTGTATTTTGCAAAGAGGCAGCTGGAAGCAGGGGGCAGTTGTTGATGGCTTAGGACCTCTGCTTGTTGTGCACAGGGGCAAAGACCCAGTTGTAGTTTACATAAGTACCTGCCATTGCTTATGGTTATGTAAAGTAGGGATGAATATCTAAACCCAGAATCAAAAGCCTCCTACACATGAATGAGTCCGTTAAGGAGGGAAAGAAAACAAAGCAGAGCCGTGCCAGTGAAGGCATGGATGGCTTCACATTTTCGTTTGTGGAAGAGCTAAAAGTAAAGGCAAACAGTGAAAACATATGGTATTTCTCAACCACCAGATCAGTGGGTAAAGTAATCATGGAAAAAAAGAATCCCCCTCCTCCCCTCCATGCATAAAGACACAGAAAAATTAACTTAACTGCAGGGAGATGCCAGGCAGGATTTTGAAGATGGTTTTAATGAAAGAGAAGGAGGAACTATTGTTTAATGGGCAGTGACTCAAACTGCATGAGTGCACCACATGCACTGCAGGCAGCAGCCAAAAGGAAGAGTGTTCAGTTACGCCTCTCCTAGGGCAGGCTCGGCTCCAGTCCTGCTGGATGAATGAAAAAGATGGGTTAATTATTTGAACAGGGAAAAAACATTCTCTTCTGAAAACATTTGTATTTTTGGAATGCCTCCACTCACTTCAGATGGCTTGGGGACCAAAACTGCCTTGCTCAGAAAAAAGTCCTCAGCATGCTTGTTGCAACAAGTGTGAGTTATCTGTTTCATCCTGAAGAGGTGGCATGGGACACAGCCATGCCAGAATTCAGAGATTTCAATAAGTTACTTGAGAAAAATGTTCAAGTGACACGAGGGGCTATTTTCTCTTTCTTCCACTAAGAGGGGTTGTAGGCATAGTCAGTGACAGTGGCAGCAAAATGCCACGTTTGCTCTGTGTGATATATTTGTGCCTGACTTTGCCCTGCAGCATGGGTAGTGGTTCCCTGTGTGCCTAAGGGTGACTCTTGTAAGTCGGTAGATGGAAAAAAATACTGCTGTTAGTGCACTTGTTTAGAGACAATGAATATCTGAGTATTGAATACGTAGGAGGAGCTGTGACCTCAAACAATTTATTTATGACTGTAAACAAAAGTGAATGAAAGGTGTGCTGTGACTTCTGACTACCCAGTGCTGGGTAGTCAGGGATTAGGGTTGAGCCCCCCTCTCTGGGCCACATGGAATAGATAAAAGGTAGTGGTAGTCCTTGTTATGTGATAAGCATGTCCTTTCTCACAGCTTTCCTCCCTGACCCTCTGGCTTTGTTCGCCAATGTGATCTCCATCTTCATCTCCTCCTTGAGTTACTGTCCAATGCAAAACTCCCCCCAAAACACTTTTCTTCCTGTACCTTCCCCATGGAGCTTCCTCTCCCAACACTGATGGAGACTTTAGCTATGAGAAAGCTAGGTTGTCTCCTTTTGCTGCAAGGGCCAGAAACTATCCAGATTATTAAACTTTCCAATACAGCTCTCTACTAGCATTTATACACAGTGGAATTCCTTATTGCAAATGAGGATTTTAATTCTAAGCTTAGCTTGATAGAATGTAATTTAAAGCCATTTAGGATGGCTTAGCCTTCAAAGCAAACTAAAGATTGTTTAATTAGTCATGCAAGCCACTGAACGCTACCCATAACACAAAACAACTAAAGTATTTATTAGTTTTAGAGCTAAGTTAAGCCTTGCTTGTTCTACATTTTCAATAAAG
Source organism: Manacus vitellinus (assembly GCF_001715985.3). Taxonomy (NCBI): domain Eukaryota; kingdom Metazoa; phylum Chordata; class Aves; order Passeriformes; family Pipridae; genus Manacus; species Manacus vitellinus. The sequence goes on from NW_021940534.1 coordinate 5,805,044, forward strand.
TGCATCAAGTGTTAAGCACATCTTGCTTTTTCCTAATCTTCCAATGCTCAGTAAATTTTATTTCTGAATAAAAGCATAGCCCAAGTGTTGCAAAATGTAGAATGAAAACCAAATTGAATCAGTTCTTGTATGCTTTAGAGGAAATAGTGGTAGTAGTGGTGCTTGGGATGTTCTGATTTTTTTTTTTTTAATTTTCTTCAAAACAAATTCAAACCAGTTTGGACTTTGTCTTTTTTTTTTTTTTTTTTTAATTTCCCAAACTTCCTGAAACATGGTGTGCCAAGAAACAAAGTCCCAGTAAGTAGCACCATAGAAGTTGCAAAATGCAGCAATGAAGTAGTGAATAATTTTGGGGGGATCAGAAAGAAAATGATCTCTCTTCATGCTTTCTTTTAAGAAGGCACTGTCATAGGCAATGCCAGAATTTCAGCATTTAAATTGGAACCATTTCTGATTGGGTCAGTACAGAGACAGTTTGGTGTTGTGGAGTTTCTTATTGCTTCTTTGTATTATTTGGATCATGAATATCTGACTGGGATCAGGATCATTGCTTAGTTATCCCTGGCTGACACAAGCAGCATCCCTGCCCTCTGACTTGGAGGAGTGGGACGCAAACTGATCTGTGCATTAAGAAGGTTTTGTGTTGGGATTGCTCTGGGGTTTCAGTAATTTGTAATAGGGTACTGTCTGGAGAGTTGTCTGGGCGTTGTTATGAGGACAGAAGTCCTTAACCATGACCATTCACCAGCCTTAAGATATCAGGCAAAAGCTTTTACCAAATAGCAGTGTTTTGTGTCTAGATGTGAGGCTGGATATCCATTGATATCAGGCAAATGGAAAAAGACCTGGGAAAGACAGATTGAGAATGAGTGAGAGCTTATATATCTCTAGGAAAGGCATGCAGTCTTCAGAAATGAATGACTCTTCATGCACAATTGAGATTATTAGGTGGGTTTAGACATATCAGGTGGATTTGACTCTTCTACCTCTATGGATTCTTACCTTGCAGGAGAACAGGTAATGCTTGTGTGGGGCTAGGAAAGCAAAGGGTTGTAGCTCAAGTCAAGCTAAATTAGGATTTAGCCATTTTATGTTGTGTTTGAGATGTTTTGCTGCCTAAGAACCTGAATCTGGGCATGTTTCTGCACTTGCTATTGTTGAGAAATCTCTTCTAGTTCTAGGGAAGTCTTCTCAGCAGCACTGGGGATGAGGTCTCATGAACATGACCTCTATACTGGGCTGCTTCAAATGATGAAAGAAGTGACATGAAAAAAAGTGTTGTCATAATGCTTTTCCAGTACTCTGTAATTTCTGGAGAGAAAAAAAAAGAGAGGGTTCCTTGTCTTTTGATTCTCTTCAATACGTCAGACATTTTCTTAGTCACAGCAGTCAGCTTTTTACAGGTGAATTGTTTCCTTGATTCCGTTGATGTTTACAATGAATTATGTTTCCACCACCAGTAACAACAGCAGGAAATGCATTACTTTTCTCCATGAAAATCAAGCCTAAAATAACAAATATTCCATAACAAATTAGCCACATCACTGAGAGTGGATTTATGTGGCTGCTGTCCGGAGGCAATATTTTTGATTTTCCTACTTTTTTTCATGATAGTCATAACATGGGACTGTTAGACAACCATTGTAGGTATTTGTTCCCTGCTTTCATGACTGTCTTACTCTAGTTCCTCTTCTCTCTGTAGTGAAAGAATTTCTTGTTGGTCTGTGGAAAGAGGGAGTATAAAAGCGTTATTGTAGAAGAAATTAATGATATATAAAGAGCAATTTTCCTATGGGAAGAAACAAGTGCAACCTTAAGTAGCAATTTTTTTTTTCAGAAATAATGTGCTTTTGACACGTGTAAAATATACAGACAAGGCATTAGGCTCACTGGGATGCTTGTGCTGCTTTGTTCTGGTCATGATTTGGGCACTGCCAAAAGCTCAGTGTTGTTCCTGACTTTGGGGGCACACTGCACTGCTTTGGGGACTTTTAGATCCTTTGGGTTGAGAAATAATCCCTGGTTAAAGTTAGACCTTGCTGGTAAGGTTGCCTGAGGCTCTGGCAGCCCAGAACACCTGCCCATGGAGCCTCCTGCCCAAGAAAAGAGGGCTCTGCTAAGACCATGCCTGTGACTTGAGTTTGTTTAAACCTGTGACTTCTCATGGAAACGGTCAGATCTCATGAGGTGGAGTTTTCCAATACAAGCGTTCAGAAAATCCACAGTTGTCCCTGCCTTGGAAAGATATCTAAAAAAAAAAAAAAGGCTTGGGAGGCAGTTTGGTATCTTTTGATAAGAAACTCCTACATAAGAACAAAATGTTATAACTCTATTGCTCGTTGATTTCCTGTCACGTGAAATGTTATTTTCTGTAGTGAATGGGAGAAACTCTTACACATTATCAGTCTTTAAGTTACTCTGCCCTAAGGCTTTGGTAATTTAACTTCATCCCCTTTCAAAGTTGGTTTTGTGTTTTTTTTGCCCTTGTTTTTTTTTAAACTTGAAACTTAAGGGGGAAAAAAAAAACCCCAAGCCTTTCAAAGTCTGCCCCCACTCCCTCAGGTGATGCTCTTCTGAAATGTAAATGCTCAATTATGCAAAGATAAGGACATGAGAAACTTTGGAAAGCAAAAAAAGGTTACATTGATTAATGAGTAAAGCTGTGTTAGTAATGGATTTTTAGTGTCCTGGCCAAGCCAAGGAAGCACTGGGGGAAGGGAAATAATCCAATCTAGCTGGAAGTAGCACTTGCATAAAGCCACAAGTAATGTCAGAGACAGAACAGAAAAGCTGGTGACCCTTCTCATTTCTCAAGTCTCTCTCTTGTGGCAAGAGGGATTTAGTGATAACAGACACATGCAAAGACATGGTGAAATTGCTCTCTGGATAGTGAAGTTATCCTTTCCTACCAGGAAATGTAGAGGAGATCAGGGCTTCTCTTCCCCCAGGAGCTGCAGCCAGTTCCTTTACCCTACACAGTGTCAGGCTGAGCTGCGCCTCTGTTTCTCCAGACAAGGCATGCTGCAACCTGCATTTTGCCTAGTGAAGATGCTAAAAGGGAATATTTTGGAAGGTGTTATTTGGGACACAAAAGATGTGAGAAAGAGCTAATATGGTCTCACTAATTTTGGCTGTTCTGTGCAATTCACCACACTCTAAAAGGATACATATGTAGGCATGCCCCACGTTATGCTTTTGTACAGAAACTTGTATGTGTAAAAAAATTGAATGTGACCATCTTGACCACTTCTGAATGCCTCTAAGGTTGTTAGGTTAATCTAAGCATTTATTTTTAAGCACTTTTCCTAATATTTTTTTTTTCATTTTAAGTAGCATGATCTAAACTTTGGTATCAACTAGATACTAGAATTAAACATACTTTTCAATATATTACCCGAAAGTTACTAGATAAGCTTGGTAGGTAAGATGGCTTCAGTCATGAAAAGCAGTAATTTCTTTAGAGCAAGCTTGATTATGGAGCTTTTGTAGTTTAGAGAACACAAATGGTATGAGATACTTCTGGAGTCTGGTATTTGCGCTAGTACCATTTATTGCGCTGTCAGCTTCAGGTTTGAGCAGATTAAGTACGTAGTACAATGCGGGGACATTAAGGCTGCAAAAGTTTCCTTCCAGGACTGCCACAAGAATTTCTGTGTTGTAGATGTTAAGTGTCGACTCCCTCCCTGACTGCCCTTTACAGATGATTTTACTGTGTGATGTTTCTCTGTTTTACTGATTGCGGTGTTTCTCTTCCTTGCTCATTCTTCTGCCTTTCAGTGTTACTCTTCAGATTATCTCTTTTCATTTTATTACATTGCATAGTATACAAGCACCTCCTTTTATTTGTCTCTGTCATATAATTCACGTCCTACCTTTGTTTTTTGGTGTAGTTTGTCTCACATAAGTTATGCTCTGTTTGCCAGATGTCACTGGTGAAGGAGATTAAATTGCAGAAGTACCATGATGCTCCTTTTGGAACCACAAGTACCTGCAAGTACCTAGCTTTTTATGGTCAACTATTTATTAACTCTTTATTAGCATGGTGTTTTTTGATTAAAAAAAATCATTTTTATTAAAATGGACATAACATTTTCTAAGCTTTAGAAAATTGCATCCCTGTGTGAAGTCATCCATACTAAGGGGGCCTGTATTAAGGATACCTTGCTTGTATCCAGTTCAGCCACTGAAGCCTAACAACATTGAATTTAATACATAAGCTGTCCAAAATGCTGTGTGCATCACTTGATATGTGATGGGGCCTGTCCCAGACCCCACCATCCTACAGCATATTCTTTGCTCTGTGGGATGCCTATCACCAGCTTTGTAGATCTGAAACCCCTTGAGAGAAAATTGCCCCATGTCAGAGTTTTAATTGATTTTTAAATCAGTCTCTTGATGTGTGCAAGCTAACCGCTCACTTCTCCAGGCAAAGGACCTGATGGTTATCAGTTACTCAATTACATATCAGTGAGACTACACTCAGTTTAAGTGAAGTTGATTTTGATTCTTAGGCCCAGAGAAACAAAGATAATTGTACCTTGTAGCAGCCTGTTCACCATAATGCTCTGAGACCTGTCTGTTTTTGAAGATCTGTTCTGGACTGGAATTTCCTCTAAATGCTTCAGTGACTGAGACCAAGGGATTGAATCTGTCTGAAACTGTGCCGAAGAGCACAAAGCTCTGCAAGAGTTGTCATCCCCAAGTAATTCACAACAGAGCTGAAGTACCAAAGGGCTATTTAAATACATGACATTTGGGGATGCTTAATGACTAATAGTATTGTGTCTGTATCCCTTCTGAGAATGCTTTTTAGGGTTGTTTAGGAGATTTGAAAAAGGTTGCCCTCCAAGCCTAGAGGTACTTGTGTTGGAGGGGTCTTGGCCTGGTCTTGGCTGAGCCCTGCAATCATCTTTTCCAGTACCTAACAGTACTACCTCTTCCAGTAACTAACACCTCCTCGCCTGCCTTTGAACCCTGCATGGACGAACCCCAATGGGTTCCATGAAATGCAATTTAGATTTATTCTTTTTTGCGCATTTTGTAAGTGCTTGAGTGCCTGGGACAGCTGTGCACATGGATCTGCCTTCCAGCAGGACGGGCTTGAAGCTTGCTATTTGTCTTAGCAAAACATGAATAATATAGAGGTGTTAACATACGTTTTTTATAAGCCAAGGTACAGTTGTTTTATATAGTTTCATATAAGGAGCGCTCACAAAACATTCAAAAGCGGAGACTCTGTAATGGACTTTTATTGCTCTTCAAGGAAGGAACATAAAATCACAAAGGAGAAGTTTTGAAATGCTTAATAATAATTGAACTAAAGTGAAGATCAGCATTTACTGAACTTCAGACTGAAAAAGCAAAAGCCCCCCAACCTTGCAATGTCTTCTGAGTTTTCTTTGAATTCGAAATAGTGCAGTAACTCTGGAATCATCTTTCAGTGGCAAGAGAAAATGAAGTTAAAGTGTTATATGGAGGTAACTTGTCTCCTCAGAGCAATGGGAATGAAGTTTAGAATAAAGTAAATGCTTCCATCTATTCAAGAAATTTGAATAACTCACAGGTCTCTGAATTAATAATCAGGAAGTCAATCAAATTATTCTGTTAACTTCATAGACCTCAGAAAGCTGTGACTTGAGTGGATAAAGAAGGTCAGCAAAGCTTGAGTGGCATTTAGCAATATACAATTAATTTTGAAATGGGCAGTAACTTTACCTTGTACAACATAGTTGACTTTCCTGAAGCAAGTTTATCTCTTAGGAAGAGGTGTAAAACTGAAGTAATGAGTAGTAGTAGCGTTGCTTGGGCCTCTTCTGTGATGCCAGCTGGGTTCTACCTGTATATTTATGGTAATGTCTGTTGGTTAAGATATTCTTTACTTTATTAAACTGCTGCTGCACCTCACCAAGTGATTAGAGATGTAGGGTTTACACGTCATTTCACAAGCACTGACATTCCTTGCAATACATGATGCTATTTGGAGTCCCAAAGTGGTTGGTTTTAACTATAATTATTTAATGAATTAAGTCATAGTCACCTGAAAGTATTGAAATGGAGGCTGACCAACAATATTATAATGGAGAACAAGCAAGTGAATGCAGTTTGTAAGATCAGTGAGCTGAAGATCTCATAGATATCAGGCCACTGGAGTTCAGCTCATTCACATATCTCCTTTAGTGAGATTTTAATTTTCTGATGCCCTTTTGTTATGTGTGATAATATCTTGAAAGAAGGACTCAGGTATGAACTGACTAGTAAAACAAAGCAGTACTATTGATTTCTTTCTTCCCTTGAACACTAGGGTGTGTTTCTGGCAACCTGAGGCATTTGAGTAACTTTCAGTATCTGAACAGGTAACTGAGACCAGGGACTGAGACCCTCAAGCCCCCTTTTGACCTTGGAAGACCAAACCCTCAGAACAAACTTTAAAAAACGCTGTCAAGAGCTCATTTCCTGGACCTCTGTTGTACTTAGGGCTAAGGATGGCGGTCAGGTTGTGGTATATGTAGGCTCAAGATGGGGAGGTTTAACAGCAGAGCAGGGTAAGTCTTGCTGCATGGGCTGAAGCAGGTGACCCTGCTGTTACCTTGCCACTCTCAGTCCCAACAGTGTCTGTCAGGCATAGGGTGAAAATGCATAAATGTAAAGAATAGGCCAAACTGAATGCAGTGCATGAAAATTCACATGCCAGCTCTATGTTTAGGAGTGTCACAGCTTCCAGTTAAAAGGTAAGGTCAGGAAGGGGTGCTTTAGGTTTTATTTACCTACAAGCTATCTGAAAAGCATCGAAGGCTTTTTAGCTAATCTGTGAAGAACTGTTGCCCCCAAATCTTTCGGATTGTCAGACTCTGAGGGTAGATTACTCTGTCTCTAAGGATTACTCATGCTAATCAACTTTTGGTTCTCTGATATGATAACAATATTTTTTTAATATCTTTCATGTATATTCATACAATCTCTAAAGAGAATGCATTTTTTCAGTAGTAACTTTAGGTAGCAAAGAATGCTAACTTACTAGATATTAACCCACAAAACTGTTTATAGGTTAACTGCTTGGTCACGAAGTCCTTGGTCATGTATTATCTTCTGGATTCCAACAGTAGCAACAAGAGGCATTCAGCCTCTTTGTAACCAAATTGCGTGTAGTGATTTGTCAAGCAAACAGGAAAATTAATTTCTATTGAAAGTGTCATCAAAATGAACCTTTGTCTGAAATGCCAGGGAAGACCTCAGTGAATGGGATGCCTCTAGAAGTAGTATCTGGGTATTGTGAATACAACAAAAGTGCTATCTAAATGTTGACCAGCTGGGAGGAAAATCCATATTGCTGTGTTTCCCAGACTGGTGGTGGCCAAGTTTGAAAAGTTCTGTCTTGTACCATGTTGTTGCTTTTCTATTATGAAAGGAAATAAAATGCATGCATGGAGTACCCAGTTGCATGACGCTGCGTACTCTGAGATGTACCATCCCATTTAATAGGTCTAGTTTTTCTCTCTTTATGGCATGTAGATCCTGAGTAAAACTATTACACTGGAATTTCCAGGTTTCCACCGGATTTACAGTGGAGTTATGGAAGTCTAATTTGGCCTGGTGTTTATTTTTTTTTTTAATTAGACTGGAGTTTTTAAAATATAGTTGTTGCAGTTTGGAAGACTGGCTGCAGCAAAGCAGGTTTGAATCAGCTTCATGTAATGGACTGGCTTGAAAAACAAATTAATTGGATTCTCTAAGAAAACACTGTTACACTTTGGCTAGGGTTGCATTGACACACGTTGTAAACTCAGCGGCACTTCTGCACTAAGCACAGAAGTAAATGTTTCCTTAGCTCTAACAATCTTTGAGGCCATCTTTGGTTGTCACATTCCCTGTTCATATATTATTTTTATGCTCCCAGCATACAGAAACAGCAGCTAGGGGAAGTTTTTATTTTGCATTTGACAAGCTGCATTTCTCTGTTTTTCAACTTGCCTTTTTCCCCTCTTGCTGTGAGGAATTATGTCTGGGGCTTAGAAACTAAAACTGTTGTTTATATGTACTAAGAATTTCAACTTTACCTCTGCAACTTCTGTATTGCTGTCATTTTACTGTTTAGGTATTGGTTCCACTTCAATTTAAATCCTTTACTTGGGGGCTTTACAGCTTGTGTAGTTTCTAAACAAATTTTAGATGAGAATACACACTTTTTAATTGAGATTACAAAGTGGTTTACTTACTACAGGAGAAGCAATTTAAGGAAAAAAAAGTAGTTATTAAAAACAAAAATTAACTAAACTTGGCAGTTACTTGCTTCTTCCTTCCAAAGTAGTTGAAATTAATGATTAAAAATTAATGTTGTAAATTGATCACTTGATAGACACCGTATGCTTTGCTATCTTTCAAGTCAGATGTATTGGATCCACTTTTCTCTACCTCGAATCGGGCTGTGATCCAAACTGCATTTTAGTACAAGGAAAATGCAGAGGATATAGCTGTTTAATCTAGTTTTGGTTATTTATTATGCTGTAATTGTTCAGACCTTATTTAAGGCACCGTGATTAGACCTTAGCGGTGGAACTTTCGCGTTGCTACATTCATGCAGCAGGCAAATGATTATGATGGATATGGAAAACGAGTGAAAAAGCAGGATTCTGCAGATATTCACGGCTGTTACAGATTGTACTGCAGACTAATGCAGAGAAGACAGGAAAATATATAAAAATTAAAAGCATTATTAAAGGGTATATTTATATACTGTACATATGAAGTATAAATACTATCACAGCTGAATTAATTTGCTTCAAAAGAAGAACATTTGCACATAGAAAGACTGACAGTGCTGCACATGGCTTGGTCACTCTGCAGCATTTACAAAATTACTTGCTTTATTTTCTCCTCCCTAGCTCCATGCGAGGCTTAAAGCAGTGTGGAAAGCAAGCCAACCTTTGTGTAAAGACTGGAAATGTGCTCTTCCCAGCTGCAGGTGGGCCTGATATGTTTTAGCAGGCAGAGGGAGGAGAAAGGGGTTGGCCAGCTTGTGCACTGCGTAGGTGTTCCTTGAGCATGTACTTACGCAACCTTCCCAAAAATCAGGCCCTGACAGCTCCAGAGAAACTTGGCTTGTCGGACTGCACGTATGCCACCTGAATTTAGAGGAGCTATTATCTGCAATCTGGCACCTCTTGCAGGGCAATTATGTGAGCAGTCATAAAATGCATGCAGTGGGTGAGGGTAGTGCCTCTGCCAGGGCTGCTGCCTGGCTCCCTGTACCCTTGGATGAGATTGCTCATGGTAGAAAGGGAACCGTGGTCCCCTTCAGCCTTGTAGAGGGCCTGTGAAGAAAAAGCTAAATCTGCCTTGGGGTCTCCTGGAGTTGTTTTTTGTTGCAGTTTTCATTTTTTTTTTTAAACTGACCAAATTGCTTGGTACTACTTCTATAGCCACCACTTATCAAATCTGTTGGGCTTTTTTTTCTGCAGTGCTCTTAGCTGAAGGTAAATGCATAAGAGAGTGTGCTCTGTTTCCCATCTGCAGCACCCAGGGCCAGATCTGCAAGGGGATTTAGATTTTTCCAGCCTATGCCTGAGAGCATTGCAAAACTGCCTTGGGGTCAGGCACCTTGCTCTATTGACTTCAGTGAGGATTACGTAATTTGCCTGCTAAGGTGCTTTGAAAGAGACATTTAGCATTTCTTAATGTCTAAGGAGCTTTGAAAATCCTGATCTTCCTCTTTTAATTTTTAGCTTCTGAGTGCTCCAACAGTCTGGAAATTCTAATTGTTTTGAATATACTCCAGGCTGGCTAAACATGAGTAACTCTTCTTGTGCTGGTTGTATGTATGTCTGTATAAAGAAAGTGATGGCACAATCCTTTATCATAAACTATAAGCACAAATAATTTCTGTAAGAGTCCTGTATATCTTCTGCAGTTCCCAGAAAATACATCAATGTAAATGAATGATATCACCTCAATCCCATTAGCTTTAAGATTGCCTCTAGGGCTGCAATCTCCATTTTGCAATATCTTTTGCTTTTGTTTGCTCTTGGAGAATTTCTAACTCCTGAACTACACATTTGCTCTGCTAATGGTCTAGCTTCCTTCTGGTCTTCTCATCTTGTTCACCTTTAGTCTACTACTTCCATTACCATCTTCCAAGAACTTCCTTACCTAGGTAATTTCCAGTGGTCCATTTAATCACAATTGGCTTCCCGGTTGCATCCTCTTGATTTCAACTCATATGAGAATTTTCCTGAAGTAGGGTAGACTTTGCTGGATGCTTGTATTGAATTGCTTTTTATTCCTTTGAAAGTCACAGCTCCTTTGCTTTTCCTTCTGAGATATCACTTAAATATATTATAAAGCTGAAAAGTGTTAATTGGGTTTAGAAGGGAAAAACATTTTTTAGTCTTTACATATAAAGAATGTATTTAATGCTATATAATAAACCCCAAACCACAAAAAAACCCAAAGAACAACCTTTCTGTGAAAAATCTTGTGCTAAATTTTTTAAATGGAGATGTTTGGTGCAAAGTAAACATATTTGTTTCTTATTGAAAGACACCCCCTGCTCCCTCCAAGAAATTATTGGAAATCTCTGTGGAAATTTTACACAAAATAGGCTTTTATTACCAGAGTCCTGCCATTGCTCCGTACTGTTTCCTCTTTATCTTGCTTCAAAATTGAAGCACAAATTTACTACCCTGCCTGAGTTGCATGTCCCTGGGTGTCTATAGCTCCTTCTTCAACGTGATTGCAAACATCCCTTCCAAATGCCTGGTCTTTGACTTTCTCAGGGCCTGGGATGCGGACAGGTGTTGGACACCATCAGCCCTTAGCAGAGACCTTGGGGCTGCCTCTAGGCAGGGTTCAGGAGAAGGAAGGCAGTCATCTGGCAGTAATGTGCCTATGGACAAGACAGCCAAACCGGCTTGCTCCCTCTTTTCATCTTTGGTAAAACGCAAGATCCACGTGTCCTCAAAGTAGATCTTGAAGGACAACCTGCTGGCCCTTTCCCTGTGTGTGATGCAGGATGTGGAGAGAACTGCTTCTTTGGGTGCCTTCTCACTCCCTATTCTTTTACCACTGCTATTTATTAACCTTATCCCTTATACTGTGGCCACACCTATGTAAATCCTTCAGGAGCCTGGCCTTTCTGATGCTCCACATCAATGGATTACACGGGCTCATGTGCTGTGTGTTGCAGGGGAGGGGTAGGCAAATCCATGTACATGTTGCTGTTGTTTGGGTTCTCCCTCCCCCCTAGTTGTAGTTACAGCTTTCCATTTTCATTTAAAAATCTCAAAGTACCCACTACCCTTGCAGGGTACTGTTTCCACTCCTGTTCATTTTGCGTTTAGAAGACTTTTAAAAAGAAATTTTCTATGAAGTGTAAAAATGATCTGATTTTTCCCATTGACATTGACAATTAATTGGAGAGAAAAAAATTCTCATGGAAACATGGCTATCAAAAGTTAGGGAGGAGGTTTTCCACTGCTGTTTAAACGAGCCTCGACAGCAGTCAGAGGACTGTAAAAGTGTAGAGTTGAATGTAAGTAAAGTTAAATGAAGATGCACCAGAAGGTAGATTCTTGTGCTGGCAAAATGCCTGGAACTTTTGAAGGATATTGAGGAATAGCCTAGGGCCCCAAACCTTGTGGCTTTCAAGGTTTGCTTCTCTCTATCTTGTACCATTTGTTTGTCTTTAGTTTTTTAAGAAAGTCTTTCAAGTAAAGTTCCGACTTGAGACCAGTACTTCTGGAAAGGTTAACTGAGCCATGAAGTTTGTTTGTTCAGCTTGGGGTGGCTTGCCAGCATGGGTGCTTTGTTTTATTTTATTTTTTTTTCCTGTCAGTGAAGCAATGTTGCATCTTTGTCTAGTCATCCTTACCCTGTATATGAATGCATTTTCGCTTTCTTCTGTGCTTCCCAGCCCAAAGCAACCTTTTAGCTTCATGTGCTTGCAAAAGACCCAGCTGGTATTCCATACTGTGGACAGAGGAGGTCAGGGGTGAAATCTGGTAGAGCTGAGGGTAGGAGTTAAATATCTGGATCCTCTGAAAGCACAGTAGCATTGATGACTTTTTTTCCCT
>NW_021940534.1:5817420-5830410 GCF_001715985.3 Manacus vitellinus
TTTTTTTTTTTTTTTTTTTTTTTTTTTTTTTTGTAATTGGACTCTCAAAGTTGACTAGGGCTCAGGTTTGGGGAGAACGTGTGGGGCAGTGTACTCTGCGTTAGCATGCTTTATCTGCATGTGTGAAAATACCCTTTTTTTACATAGGGTTGCTGCTTGTTTCCCACATTTGTGGGAAAAAAAGGTGTGAAATTTGGAGCATGTTCCAGGAAAAAACAGTTGGCTCCTTTTACCTCAAGGCAACCCAAAGCTGGCCCCTTGCCATGTTTTGGACACTTTGCTCCCATTTTCAGAGTGAAGCCAATGCTTCAAATGAAGGAGGGCTGGAGGAAGAAGGAGCACAAAAAGCAGGGCAGACAGCTGCACAACAAGGAGGCCACTGAATTGGGCAGAGGACCATGACGTGGCGGGAGCTGCATGCCAAGCTGAGCCATAGAGTAACCATACAGCAGCCAGGAGTGCTCCTCGAAGCTTCTGCCCTGCTGTGCTGGGTGTGCAGGCGTTTTGAAAGATGCAGGTTTGGGCATGCATGGAAGCCTCTTCCACCTTTTATGATCAGTGCAACTTGCAAGGAAGCTGTCATTTTTCCCAGGGCGTGTAGAACCAGTTTCGCTGGTCCAGCATGCCACGGAGCCAAGGTCTATCATGAAAGGGGCTGTGGTGTATCTGCCTGTTGGTGTTCTTGATTTGTGGGAAGGGTGCAGACGGGGAGCTTGCAGCCTGTATGTGCTTCTTGGCCATCTGCAGAAACACCTATTTTTCTCGAAGAGCCATCACCTTACAGGGTTGCAGGGTTATCAGCCACTTCCTAAGCATTGTTTCAGGGAGATGTTCGTCAATCATGTTTTCCTTTAGGAAGACTATTCATTTCACTGCTATTTTTCTTCCATTTACATTGTCAAATTTGGGACTCCTAATGCCCCTGCTTCTTCAGCAAATTTCTCAGGGTGCTATTGCCGACTCTCTGGATTTTTATTGTGTCCTGTGGCATTTAGTGTGTGTGATTTTTTTTTTCCCCTTGACATGCAAGGTCTTAGGATTTTCCAAATTTGGGAATTTCAAATTGCATAAAATGTAGTTCTAATTCTGGTAATGAAGAATAGCTCAAATTTACCAAAAAATTATAAATAAAAGAAATTTTGTTTTCCACTCTTGTTTTTCCTAAAGCTCTTCTTTGAATGAGTTACTCATCATTACTGAAAGTAATTGTCGTTGCAAGCGCTTCAGGAGCCAGTGCTTTTAAAATGGTTACACCAGAAACTAGTCAAGTTGTGCAATCGCCTCCTCACTGTGATGCTGTGTGGGCAACACTGATGGCTTCTCTGGGCTCTGTTTCTGGAGACATTTCCTTTATGACGGTTCTGTGCATGCCAGTGCATAAAGGAAACCTGTGCAAGTGTTTTCAGGATTCTGCCCTGCAAATTAAGTCACCCTTAGAAATGAGCACTGAACTACTTAGGGCCTTGATCTTGCCAAACCTTTGCTTGCAGATGGTTTTCGCTTAGCCAGTCTTCCTTAAGAAAGAAGGGTTTTGAAAGCTCAGGACTTCAGTATAGTCAAGTAAAGCCAGTCTAGGTCACAAGTTTGGTTTAGTAAGTTTGCTGGCCACACAACTTACAGGAAACAGTTTCTTCTTTGCGCTACTATACATGTCCTCTTTTCACTCCCTTCTGGTATTGCTAGCATGCCAGGTTTGCCAAGAGAAATTAATGGATATAGACTCAACCCCGAAACTGAAGGGGGTGGCAGGAACGAGCTTAGCTTTGATTTGTAAGCAGACTGTTTTCATTGTTGCACTCTGTCAACAGCACTTGTCCTTTTTTTGTTTTATTATTTACATTTTTTAAGACTTTACAATGACTTTTTTTTTTTTTTTTTTTTTTTTTTTTACGAAATGGAGGTGCAATTGAAGCTGCTGGAAGCAGTCCAGATTCAGGACAAAAGCTGGAATTTTGTGTTCTACTTAAATTCACCATCTTTTAGATAGAAAATTTGAGCATGTCAAAATCCTTAATTCTAAAATTCTCATTAAATGGAGTAAATCTCTGTTGAAGACAGATAAAGGTATTTCCCAGCCCTGCAGAGGAAAGGTGTTCTGTGAATGTTTATGTATATGTGAAAAGTGTGGAGCACCCTGCTCATGCACATGCAGTTACACAAATGCATGTCCTTTATCACAGAACTAAGTAATTAATAGTTCAACCTGCATGTTTCACAACTTTTGTGCAGCTCTGTAGATCCAACTGGAAAGTACTATAGGAACAGCTTGAGAGGCATATGTGAGTTTATTCCCTTTCGCTACCTCCATTCTCATCAGACATATTTCTACCAGTCAATTGGACTTTGCATGGTAAGGATGTCATTAAAGTAGAGTAAATTCAATGACAGAACCAAGCTTTCTTTTTTCCCATACAAACACTGCACTCAAAATCTGGTCGTTTCTGCCTTAAAATGAGGAAACAAATCTTTCCCTGTACTGATGGGATGTTTAAAACCATGAGAACCCATGAAACACAATTATTTTTCTATTGCAATTAATTTTTTCCAGATAAGCATATTTCACAACAGTTTGCAGTGCACCCCTGTAGCCCCCAGGCTGTGCTCCTGGTTTTAGTCACAAGTGCATGCATGGGCTGTGGGAGGAGATAACAGTGTGGTCTGAGTGTTGTGTTTGAAAATACCTCAACATCAGCGCCACAATAAGCCTCACTGCATGTTTTACCTTATGAATATTTGTGTGAGTAGAGGTCGGGGCTTCCAAGGTCCCCCTTATTCCCCTAGGGCAGTGTAGCTCTGTCGGGCTGTGGCAGGTTCAGCACTGCTGGTGTGTGGAATTTGACTGCACTCTGTGGCTGTGTTGTCCTGTCCCTACCTGATGGCATCTGTGCTGTTGCCTGCACCCCCACCAAAGTCGCTTCAACAGCATGACTCCTCTGGGAACACTATTACGGTATTGCAGGCAAAACTCATTGTCATGGCTGAGGGACCTGAATTAGGACCTTAACAGCAAGACCCTCTTTTGCCCCTTCTCTCATTAATGTGGTTTAAACTCTGGCATAAATGGAGACTTAAGCATGGCAAAAGCCCATTGTTAATGGCCGGACCCTTAGCTTGGTGTGGGGCTCCTGGAGAGCCACCTCTGGAAGGCAGGAGCAGTGTCCATGGGCTGAGCACTGTGCCAGCCTCGGGACTCTCCAGAAGAGACCAACACTGCTGGGATGTGTCTGAGATGACAGTATACCCCTGGGTGAACAGGGATGTTTAAATCATGGAGTTGTCCTTTCCTTCCTGTAAGCCTGTGTAACAGGGCTAAAAATTTTTTTCACATGTATTTTCTATTTGAGAATGAGAAGCAGCATAAATAAGCTTGCAATTCGGTCTTACATCTGTGCAAAACTGAAAAATATCAGCCAGTTAGGTGTTTTAAAACACATTAATATTTAATTCCTACTCTAAGGATAGGCTAGTAGGGGAAACTGGAAAAAGTTTACCATATTCTTATTATTTTTGCCTGTGGGCAAAAGTCCAGCAAATCTTTCACGAGAGAGATAATTACGCCAGGATGGTGCAGAGATGTGTGTTGTAGCACACGTGAATGCTGACCTGGCTGCTCCCCGCAGCCGGCAGGGCTGCTGTGATGCTCGGAATTACATTTCCTTCTGGGAGACTGAAGGAGACAGGGCCGAGTGATTGGGTGGAGGCAGGAGGGGCTTGTTCAATTACAGACCCTCAATTTTTACATTGTTGAGAATTAAGGGAAACAACTGATACCAATGAGAGATTAGAGACCAGTTTGGAGTCTCTGAGCATCTTCTATCCCCTTCCATGCCAGAGCTCACTATTGCAAAACACCTGATGGGAGGCAATGATATAATTTGCAGTCAGATAAGGGCGTGCATATTTATGCAGGCTGCAGGAGGTGGGAGAAGGAGTCTGCACAGGAAATGTAATGTTATTTGAAGAAACATGCTTCTTGACCACTTTAGTTGGCCTTTTCTTTGCAGTTATATTTTTAGCATTCACTAAGGGATTCCATATGGATGGAGATTTTTTTTTTCTTTTTTTTTTTTCTTTTTTTTAAATTTCTTTCTTGGAGGGGGCACGATTGTGGGAGAGCAAAGCCTTGGCAACATTTGTGGTACTTTGGTGATCAAAGCTGAAAAGAGGGCAGTAATGTCAGGGAGCTTCTAGCTAAACTGCTGGGTAATATAGCCTGGCTATTTGGAGAGGGGTGAGGGGAAAAAAGGGAGATGCAAAAAACAGTATTGTGCAAAAAATGTCTTTTCCTCATCTTTAAATGTGTACTTCTTGTTTTCTTTTTTCTTTTTTTTTTTTTTTTTAAGAATTTATTGTGACTAAGCAATAGGCATGCCTACCTGTAACCCCAGAAATACATTTTGGATTACTTAAATTAGAACAAAGGGGTATGTTTTATATGTAAAATTTGTGCGTGTGTGGGGTTTTTTTTTGTGTGTGTGTGCCTTTTATTTCATTCAAAAGAAAGGCCTGTGAGGACTAGAAAAAGAGGAGGATACTGTCTCTTTATGAATACTAATAAGGAAATCAAGGGGGACAATGGCACTTCAAGTTTCATCTTTCCATTTCCTAGAGGCGCAAACTCTGCAAGTTGTCACCTTGGTGTATTCAGTGCCTCTTGAAGCACTAGACTCCTCCAGAGAGAATGTCAGCCCCAGCCCTGGGCAGTTTTGACAAACAGAGTATATATTGATACATGATAAAGTATGCTAGAAATCACCCCAGCGCTAAAGGCTACTATAGTTTTAATATCATCATTTGAATTAACAAGCATTCTGTGGAGAAATAATGAGCTTTCATTATTCAGAACATCATCCTTACCCCGGGAACTCAGAAACCATTAGCTCTTGAGAACTTAATGAAAAGATGATAAAGAATGTTTTAGATAAAAGTTTGAACGGGTGCACTTGGTAACTAAGGTAAAATATTAATGTTTCTCCCAATGATGAATCGCTGTTGCTAAACTCGTGCTTGCTGAGGAGACGGAGGGATATGTAGGTGTTCCTGTGGGCAGTGGCTGGGATGGAGGCTGTCACTGCCAGCATGCCCCATGCTACTGCCTGCATCCTTTGTCGAAAGGCGAGAAGGGAGAAAGTTGGGTACTGTAATCTCCCCATCCTCCCCAACAGATATTTTCCCACTATGGGACTGAAGCTAAAATCCTTTTCTGTTTCTTTCTCATTGGGATTCTCCCTTTTTTTTTTTTTTTAATTGATGTGATGGGTGATCCAGTATAACCATGGGAAAGTGTGAAGGGGTAGAAGGAACAAAATGAACCAGCACAAAAAATCCCTTCCTGAAGCTGCCGATCTGAGGCTTGGCTTGGGCAGATCTGAGGCGCTCAGGCTGAGTGTGGTTGCCACTTCCTGAAATTCCATATGGGTGGCTTGCTACATGTCTGCAATAAAACCCCCGGTGCAATAAACGGAGAAAAAAAATATATATAAAAGTTTAAATTTTATTGGGTGTAAAGCTCTTAAAGAACTGCTGTTCACAAAGAGTATAAAGATTGCTGAGTCTCAGTGTATGTACCCCTACTAAAACGTGTTAGTCCTGCTGTTTTCTTTCTTTAACTGTAGCAATTTGCTTTCTTGCTGTTCTATAATCCTTGCACTTACCAGCATGGAGGGCTTGCAGCTTGCTTCCACCTGTGGGCAGCTGGGAAAGGCTGTCTGTCCTTCCAAGGCAGGTGGAGAGGTGCTTGGAGACCCCCAAGGCTGGTATTGCTGTGGAAGGGTTCATTCTTGCTAAACAATGTGAGTAGGGGGAAGAGAAGGAAAACAAATGGGAATAAACTATCACATAAACAGTCTTAAGTCACAGTGTTTCTTGCTAACAGATGCATTTAGGTAAATGCTGTTACCTCAAGAGGTGTTATCTTCTGGGGATCCTTATCATAATTTTGTTTTAAATCTGAACAGCTGTTGTTTAACTACCACAGACCACAATTTATCTACAGCTTGAGGCCATAAAGGTACCTTTATTACACTCTTTCTTTTTTTTTCTTCCATTTGATTTAATTTCAGTGTGTCTGACACCAAAATGCTATATACAATTTGCATATTACAATATGCACTATTGCAGTTTCCATACACTGCTAAATGGGAAAATCGGAGCAGAATGGTAAATGGGGAAAGCTTGCAATGACAAATAAAAGAGGAAGATGAGCTCCCATGTTTCATTTACATGTAAAATATTCTGACAATAGTTGTTTCCCCAAGAACAAAGAGCTGGTTTTTCTAGGGTGACTGGTTTATGACGGCTGCAAGAAAAAAAAAAAAAGGATGTTTTTGTTGGCACTGGAACAGAAGCATGCTTATCTGAATTGAGCCCTGGGGCTTGCCATATATTTGGAATAAAACTTAAGTCTTACTTAAGAAACCAACAAATATGGAAGCCTGAACCATGGTGTACTAAGACTGAAAATAACCTCTCTCTGGGCAAAGTCCTGAAAAGGACTTCAGCAAAAGGTAGTTTTGTTCTGAGGCACCTGGTCATTTGTAGTTGATCTCTGAGGTTTACTATGGGATGCAGGGAGGACAGGTGTTGCAGCTGTCGTGTAGCATGTGGTGTGCCTGGGAAATTGTGCTTCCTATAGGGCGATCCTTCTAACCTTTGCATCTCTGGGTCTGATGACCCAGGTGGTACCTTCCAGCCCTAGGTTACTGCTTCCAGTCCTGCAAAGTAATCTGTGTATATAGACCTGAGTTTCTCACTACCCTGCTGCAGAAAAGGTGCACAGCTCCATCTATACTTCTCTTTTCTCAGGGAGAGAGGAGGCTTTTGCCTCCAGAATTGTCAGTCCAGCAGCTTTCACCAGCACAAAAATTATGGTAAGAAATATCCCCAAATGTAAAGTCTTAAGTAAGAATTTGAGTTTGAATAACCTTTAACACTTCACCCAAACCTCTGGAGTTTTGCTTTATGTTAGTTTTTCTTCAGAATAAATAGTAGTAATAAAACTTGAATTATATATATAATGGGTTGATGACAGAAAGCACATCTCGCCACCTTTGCTTCACTGTTTCCTCCATCCTAGACATGAATGTGAAAGCTATATGTGTCTCTGAGAGTGGGCTGTTGTTGTTGAACTGTTTTCCTAAGTGTAGAATACATTAATCTGTTGGCACTTATAAAAAATAATTATACCATAACTCAGCTAGCATCCATCAAGTAGCTTGAGACTGTTGAGCTTGACTTTTCAAAGACAGTGTGGAGAAAACCACTTGGTGTGGGGGAATTGGCTGGAGTGTGTGTGACCACTTAATAAGTATCCCTTGATGCCACACATGGATGTTGTTGGTGATTAAGCTACGCTATCACCCCGGAAACCAAAAATTTCTTTTTTGTTTCTGAAACGTGTCCCAGCCAATTTAATCTCTCAGTTGAAATTTCCCCATCTTGTGTCCTTTAGGTATTGTGCAGTGCTTAGTGTCTTGCAAATGAACAGTAATGGGTTTTATTGAAGTACGTGCAGGTATGAACCAGTGGCTAATGTCTCTTGTATAATATTACTCCTGAAAGTACAACTCCACAAAGAATACTGTCTGGAATTACAGGGCAAGAGCAAGTCAACAGTTAATTGGCTGTGCTGTAATTACTTCTAGATGCATAATGTGCAATACTTATAGGACCTGTAGAAGTGGCATACAAATTTCACAGTGGTCTCTTGGTACTTTATCATGTGTGGAGGATTTTGGTAGTCTCTGTAGGTCTTGGGATTAATGGTACTGTTATAATTTATTCCTACTCTGCTATTTTAAAATAGTATGTAGCTTTTTCTTTTTATTTTCCTCTTAAATTAAAAAAAATAAAACAGGTCTGTCTTTAATTTTTTTCAAAGGCTAGAGTTAAAAATAGGACAGATGTGTTCAAAGGCTCTGTTATTCTTTGCTAGGATGGAAGTGATTCCCTTTTTTTTTTTTTTTTTTGCTTGGAGTGGCTCACACTTCTGGTGGTGTGTGGCAACAGCATGTAGTGTGCTGTGGTACCATAGCCCAGGGGGTTGCAGACCCAACAAAAGTCCAGATGAGTATGAACAGAGAGACAGATGTGATCTTTGAATTTCTGGTACCTGATTTTCCCCACCTTTAACCCCAGGATACATAAAATGTGATATCACTGAGTGTATGGGATTACAGTTTTGCTCATATTGGGCAAAAGTCTGAAAAATCCAAGAACTGTGTGTGTGGGAATATGGATGAGATCTCTAGAAACAAGGCCAGGCAACAGTAAATTCTTAACCTGCCTATGTCTTGTGGTTTCAACAGTCCCCAGAGCTGTGGCTCTTTGGATGTTATCCAAGCCTCAGAAGTCAACCATAATCTTTCCCACTGCAGCCGTGAAAAGGCCCTGCAATTTGGTGGCACAATGAGCACATTTCAGGGCTGCTGAAATCATACTTGGGAAGGAAGCTCGGAGGGACTTGTGGGTATGTGAGGTTTGTATGTGCCTGGTTCACTCATCTTGAGTGACATGGATACAGAAGTTACAGCAAAGCTTTATAATATGGACTTTGGAATCCCCAAAATGCCATTTGTATTTTACCTTATTATATATGGAAATCATGTCAAAGGTAAATGTCAAGGGGCTATAAAATTACCCTTCTTATCTCCTGTACATTTATCAGTTGATAAATGGAAAGAAGCTGCTGCCAAAATAACTGTGAATGAATAATTTATAAATGACTGATGCATCGTGTATGTTGTTTCAGGCAGAAAACAGTAGGACATCAATAATCAAAAGAAGCTGGATTAATTTAGCAGTATTTTGCTGTTAATATTTTTATCTAAATGCTACAGTCTGGACCTTTGTCGTGAGAGCCTTCTCTTTGTCGCTAAGGACAGTGATCCACAGATCACTGAAATCAATAGGACTCAGCTGTTTACTTCAGCAGGCTGGGAATCAAATTTATAATATGCATATATAGCCTCTTTTCCCTGCTTTTATCGTGTTCTGAATTTGTATTTCTTTAACATTGTGTGCCTTAGCATGGAATTTGGTTCAGATGTTTCCTCCTTCCCCACTTCCCTGTGGGCTGAATGTCCCAGGCAAGAAATTTGGAGAACTTGATGGAACAAGGTTGAGGGAAAGGTGACTACCAAAAGAAATGCATATCTTCCCTTATTTTTCAGTTCCTTTGTTTTTGTTCACACAGGGAAAACTGATTTTTTGCAAATTAGATTTCAACTTAGACTTTTTTCCAGCATTTTTCACATGCCTTCCCCCAAATAAATAACATTTTAAAGATTTTCAGTACTGGCCATTGTGAATGAGGCTAAATACTGAAGAGGTGAACTAGATTCTTTCTTCCTGTTCTCTTCCATGTGATTTAAATATGGCCCATTTTGCCCATCACATGACAGAGCTGCCAGAGATTGCCTCGAGCTAGTTTATGGCTTTAACTAAAGGTCATTTTAGGGGGGGGAAAATATCCCATGGAGCAGGGGGAGGAGACAAATGTATTTAAAAAAAAATACATTAGAATGGATTTTAAGCATTTTTTCTGAAGAATCTGAATGAAAAAGAGAAGTTGCCTTTATATTGCAATGAGTCAAGGGAAAAAAATAAACCCACCAATAATAATAATAAACTCTTCCTCTGCACAGCACAATGCCTCATGACAGAAGGGTGCGCAAAACAGTTGCCTAGATTTCGGTCTACAGCTTTCTCTACCTG
Organism: Manacus vitellinus; assembly: GCF_001715985.3. Lineage (NCBI taxonomy): Eukaryota > Metazoa > Chordata > Aves > Passeriformes > Pipridae > Manacus > Manacus vitellinus. Next base: position 5,827,135 of record NW_021940534.1, read on the forward strand.
ACCTAGATATCTGGCTAGCAGTTCACCACTGCAGAAAATGCCCTACTGCAAAACTCCTACCCCACTGGCTGCTAATAAGAGCAATTCTCACATCCGTAGCACTGCATCCATCCTCACCATGTAATTGGTCTGGCTCTCCCAGCTAGCTGCCGCTCCTCCTGTAGGCCCACACTGGGAAGAGAAATCCCAGACCTCCTGAGGGCTGAGGGGCTCCAAAACTGTGCTATGTTATCAACAGCTACATGGTTAGCTAACTGCTGTGACTAAATGGAGATTGGGAAGCACTGCAGGCAAGGGATGAAAAGTGATGCCCTCCCATAGCACAATGCTGATATGCAGAATTGGCCAAAACAACAAAACTTCACAGACAGTGCAGCAGAAGGCATTGGCTCTCTTGTTTGGGCATTTTATTACCTGGAGCTAAATGTGCAGAGAAGGGAGATAATGAAGTACTTGACTAATTCAGTGTGATCCAGCTGGCTAAGCCAGAGGGGCTGTAGTGCAGGAAAAGCTACAGAACTCACTGCTAGCTATTTTCCCTTGATACCTGTGAAGCCAAAACAAAGAAGTGCAGAGATCAAAAAGCCGAGCAATATCAATATCAGGAAAGGGGAGTGGGACAACAAAAGGGGAGGAGAAACCTTTAAGACTGCCCTCCCTTCTGCCTTCTGTTCTCTATCTAGTGGTGAGGGGAAGGGGAAGGTTATTTTCATTTGCCTCATGCTAACTTCTAATCTATTTGGGAAATTCATCAAATTCCCAAATGTTTAGTACCCTGTGTGCCACAATACTCAATGCCAGGTTAATTTTTTTAATTTTATCTACCGTTTGTGCTTGAGGGAAGAAAAAAGACAGGTTTTGTAATGCGGGCATATGCATGGCAGCATGTTCAAAAACTCATATTGCCCCCTTTTCCACAGCCTGGAAGGCTAGATAAACTATATGATTCTTATCCAGAGGGAAATTAGAAAATGTAAAATGTGTAAATTCTTCTCCCCTGCTCCTAGGAATTGGTGTGTTTTTGCTGCTGCATGTGGGTTTTTTTTCCCTCAATAACCCAGCTATTTAAGTATACAAGATACATTGCTCCCTATGTCTCTTTCCCTTCTCTGACTGCTCCTCACCATCTTCCTATGGAGTACAGTGCAATTCCAGGTACACTAACAAGCTGTTGCCCAAACTAGAGTGTAGCACTTGTAAAAAGCTGGTAGTAAGTAAAAGGCGGTTACTATACTTTATTAAATATACAAGGCCAAAATTCATACTTGATGTAACATGGATGCAATGCTGTGAAAGGAAACACAGAAATACCCACCTCCACCAAGGCTGAATTTAGCTCATGGTGCTCTCATCATGACTGCCAGGGAATGAATCATTGCTGACCAGTCTGCCTGCCAGCCGCTGTTCATACAATTTTTTTATTTATTTTTTTTTCATTTGAAGACAGGCAGACACTATGCATCATTCGGAGATGAGCACCACAAACATGCTTTGCAGGGAAGGCGACCACAGCAGACTGCCAGCGCTCTTCCAGTGCCAATTACAGTGATGGTTTAATCGTAAAAGAAGATTCATTAAAATGGGATCAGAGCCAAGGCGTTTGTGATTTGGAAGCTTGTGCTACATTTTGATAGTTATCAATGGGGGCAGCTGATGTGACATCACCCTGCAACTCTGTGACTCATATTTTTAATGGATCACATGCCTTTGCATGATAATTTTGCTGCTAGAGTTAGCTTCGTGTTAGCTTAAGAGATAGAAAAAACAGCAAGCAAATTGGAAGATGTGTTGAGAGTTTGCAGTTGTCACGGGAATCACATGACTAGTGCTTACCTCCCCTCTAAAATGGAAGTTCACCTTTGCTCCCTTAGGCCTGGAAGCTAACAAAAAGAGCTAGAGGTGGCTGCTCTCTCACCATGTTGATTCAAAGATATGGGAAGCTCCTTTTAGGGTTATGTATAAGTTTTTCAGAAATATTTTTTGCTAAGAAAACATTTTCAGCATTGGAAAAATACAACTTTCCTGCACCTTGCCCAGGTTTTTTTCCATATGGTTGTGTGACCAAAAACTGTCTGGAGAACACCTTGCAAAGGGTGTTTCAGGGCGTTAGCAGTGAAGGGGCAAATGTGAAGTGCTGGCTTGTGATCGGCCTCTGTTGTTACAGTAAAAGTTGGGATGTCACTGTAGACAATGCATGTATTGGACTGCTTTTGAGTGGGAGCAGCCTGTACTCTTCATGAGAGAATATGGAGGTTACATATGGAGGTGTGTGTTACCTAACTGAGCTTTTCCAAGTGATGTGGATTAGCAGATGCTCATAAATAACTCACGCATTCAGAGAGTCATTAAAACCTGACCTAGCCACCTCCTGTATCAATACACCTATCAATAATGGTGATGAAAATTATTAAGACAAAGCCTCTTAGGGCACTACTGGATTTAGCAGTGTGGGGAGAACAGGAATGTGCTTGTCCCTGAAGGAGCAATAACCTGGAGCTATGCTGTGTTTAGGAAAAAAAGAAAAAAATTTATACTCCTGCTGCTGAGGAACTGATGAAGATGCTGACTGAAGAATATATATATGTGCATATACATGCATAACAGTATCTCTCTGCTGGTGTTTTGTGCTGTATTGCTATTGCTGACAAATTATAATCTCACGAAGATGACGTATTTCAGAGTAGAGTCCTACTAGGACAGAGCTGCAACCAAACTATCCTCATGGTCTCTTCTGCATCTATAATGCTTGCCTTTTCAGTCTTCACATTATTAAGTTTAGAAATGTGGTTGGGAATTACTGCCATATTTTAAACCATAGCTCTGATACTATTAGTCTTTAGTGAAGTGTTTTAATAGGAAGTGGTTAGGCAGCATCATGCAATCTGCTGTTGAGATGATGCCTGGCTTGGAGGTACCAGGTACAAGTAAGAACCTATGTAGCTGCTAAACTTGTGGGACTGTTCAACAGAATAAAATATGTGTGTGCTGTAAAGGTCAGTGTGGTACATGGAGTTATTCAGAAACCTTAAGCACCAAATTAAGTCATGCTTAAATCCTCTTTTGCAAACAGTAGAGCCATATAGATTTCCTTAGGCACATTAAGCATCCCATCTCTATATATTGGGATGATTTTATACTTAGGTAATGATAGAAGCTTGAGATCAGCTTTTGTTAAGGCTTTTCTTTTCTTTTCTTTTCTTTTCTTTTCTTTTCTTTTCTTTTCTTTTCTTTTCTTTTCTTTTCTTTTCTTTTCTTTTCTTTTCTTTTCTTTTCTTT